>NC_132878.1:38600760-38870117 GCF_030463535.1 Salminus brasiliensis
TTGGCTTCTCTAACAATGAACCAATTCACAGCAAACCACTCTGACTTCGTTTCCATATCAACAACTGAATAATGCAGGAATATGAACAGTATTTTTAATAATGTAATTCATATGAAGTCTTGTAAGTAGATATCCTCAATACTTCAAGGGGTTTTAAACCTGCTACTTTTGTAATTGTTCTCAAACTGTTTCTTGAAAGTTACTCTTACTTTGACAAGAGTTGAACATTTTGTGCATCTTCACACACACATGTAATCTCGTACAATGTGCTGCTGCTGAGTGTTGCACTATAGAACACACTGATACTTTTAATGAACCACTGCAGTCTCACAATTATTCAAGCCCCCCAAACAGAATCCTTCATAAGACACACATTAACAAATCAGGTTTCAAATCAGGGCTTCATTGGTTTCTTCAGGTGTGCTTCAAAAACCCATCAAATACTGGACTGTGTATGATGGCTGTGGTGTTTGACTGCATGTTAGGAATATGACTCAGTCAAGAGAGTTGTCCAGAAAGTTCAGAGAAGAGATCACTGCCCTTACAAACAAGGACAAGGATACAGAAGGAGAGCACTGAAGGCATCGAATGTTCCTAGAGATTCAGCTGGAAGCACAGTTCACAAAGTTCAGAGTTAAAGGACCACTGGATACATCACCTGGACGTAGCAGAAAGAGGAAGCACCAGATTTATGAGGAGGCAGGTGGTCAAAAACCTGGTAGTAAATGCATAAAGACCAACAGCAATATTTAGTGGCAGCAAGCACAGAAGTTTTATACTAAACACTGAAGATCTCCATGTCCAAAATTCAAGGACCTCTACTGACCCTAACGCACAAGAAGAGTCAGCTCAAATCTGCTCAGAACCAGATAAATAATCCACAGAGGTTGTGGAATTCTGTTCTGTGAAGCGCTGAAGCAAAACAGGAATTTTCTTCTGGCCTATGGATCAGCGGTATGTCTGAAGGGGGAAGAATGAAGCATACCCTGTCTGCAGTGAAGCATCGTGGAGGCTCTGTGATGTTCTGGGGCTGCTTTGCTTCCTCTGGCACTGGAAACCTGCAGCGTGTGGACTCATGGCAAGATGGAATGAATCAAGTTTTAGAAAACTTGATTGTGCCTTTTGTGAGAAGCTGAAGCTTAGACCTTATTGGACCTTCCAACAAGACAACGATCCCAAGAATACCTTCACTAAGGCTTGGTTTCAGAAGAAGTCCTGGAGGAGTCTGGAGTACTTGTCACAGTCACAAATGAGTGAACTGGAGGTCACTGCCTATTAGGAATGGGCTAAGATTCCTCAGGAACACTACCAGAAGCTGGTGTCTCGCTATGCATCACGTTTGCAGCAGGACACTTGTGATGAAGGGGTTGAATAACTGTGAGACTGCAGTGGGTCATTAAAAGTATCAATGTGTGTTGAATGTGGAAAATAATACTTGTTCTATTAGTTCTATTAGTCTATTAGTTAATCACAATACTTTTACTTCAGTATGGATTTGGCCTAATTTACCCACCTCTGCCAATATACTGGTGGAGCATTTCATGCACTGCTGTTGTTCTCATCTGTGTGGCAGCACAACACAAGCGTGTGCGTTTGGCTATATATTTAGCTTTTTGGGGGCACTAAATGTCCCATGGATTGCTTTTTGTTTTTTGAGGTTAGGGGATGAAATGCACCCAGCTGGTGGTACACCAACAGCTCTGTTCCCTCTTTCACCCGAAATGAGAAGAATGTCCGCTAGTCATCCACATGTGCTTCATGGACCGAAGCCAAGCAGACGAATGATCACCGGAAGACATGCCATTTATTGAAAACACACAAACAAAAAAACAACCTCCATTATCATCATGTGCCATTAAGAAAATCACTGCAATCACAAAAAAAGATGTGGAAAAAGTATTCAGTCTTTTTGCATTTGAATCTTATGTCTTATAAACAGTCTGAAAATGTTGTTGGACTTGGACCAACTGGTTAAAATCACCTCTTCTTTTTCCCAGTGTTAGTCTTTTGATATTCATTCCATACTTCCATTCAACTTTTAGCTACTTAAGGGTGCAAAATAGGGCAAAATCCAAACATGAATAGCAGTAGATTAGCCAGTGGAATAGCTTAACTAACCCAACGTGCCTTGGAATTCTTAGGAATTCTTCTGTTATTAAAGGAATTAGTAGCAATTCTACTGTTATTAAATAGTAGAGATTTTACTAAGGGGTACCCTATGAAGTCCTAACCCAAAGCCTTTAACCACAGGCAGAATTAAAACTAGCATTACATCAGAGAATCTAGCCTGAAAACATCTCCTTGAAACACTGGATGGCACTTTTCAAAGAAATGATCAACTTTCTGAAATGAATATTGAATCAATCTGCCGTTGACTAAAACTAAATTGATGCTCTGTTTAAAGTTGGCTTGTCGTCCCTCTACATAAGAAGGAAGCACCACCTGTTGGTTTATGTTTACAGAGCTCTGTTGAATAAGCGTCCTCTATACATCTCACCTCTGCTTACTTTCAGAATGAATGAGATAAAAGATTGTCTAGTTGGGTGATATTCTTATCTACAGGATTTGGTAAGAATTGCATTTTCATGCAATGCTCTGTTAGTGCAGTCTGACTTAGGGACTGAGGGACAAAATAGGCATTTTGATACCTCTACTACCTTTTAGTAAATGTAGTAAATTTGAACTACTTAAAGACTTCAAAGTTTTACTTTGTTTTACTAAGTTTTATTTTTTTTTATTATTAATTCATGCTTTATTTGATATATTGCTCTCAGGGTTTAGATATTCTATGCAATTATAGTTCTATGGTTAATTAAAGCACATTTTTTTAGACTTTATCATGTGTTGTATGTATGTATGTATTTTACTATTTATTACAGTGCACCACTGTAAAAAAAAGACCTTTGTCTCAAAGGGTCAATCAATCAATTAATCAATTAACAAAACAAACAATTGCTATATTATTATTATTATTATTATTATTATTATTATTGATCTGAATGCAATCTCATGCACGCTCTACCAAGATGTGGTAATGTTGTAACTGACGAGTAAGCAAGGGGGGAGGAGGAGGCAGAGAGAGAGAGAGAGAGAGAGAGAGAGAGAGAGAGAGAGAGTCTCTCACTGGTTGAGTGGTGTAAACTGAAGTATCACATCCCAGCACCGGCTGCTCCAGAAGCTGGGAAGGCGATGCATGAAGGGCTCAGGTGCGTAGCTCCCAAATTCCTCTACAGACGCCAGACCTCCTGACCGGCGCGTTCTCCCGCTGCTGGCCAGATGTGAAGGAACGCGTTATTTACTGTTATGCTATATGGCCATTCAGCTACACGGTGGGGTCGCTGCATCTGCTGAACGGGTAAAGCTGGCGAGCTTAGCAAACGCGTGAGTGGGAAGGAGAAGACGACCGCGCACTGTGATGAATTGTCATTCTCGAGACGGCTCGTCTTGAACGTGGTTCAGTAAAAGCTGCTATAGGTCGCAGTGTGAGGAGGACCGATGCTGCATACAGAGGCTCAGCGGTGTACAGAGAGGACCCGTGATGGAAATCAGTATTGGGTTTATTCGCGTTGCGAGAACGGTGAAGCTGCTGATTTGGCTGATCTAGTGTAGAGCACGGGGCAGTTCTGCTTTCACCTTCAGGACGCGTGAGGTGTCCGTGTGCGCTGTCCGCGGTGCTGAAACTGGCTGCAGGGCGACTGGGAACCCCAAAAAGGTCGATTTTGGTTTGGTGTTCCCTCGCTGGTGTACAGCTACAATACAGCATAAAATGCAAGCTGATCGTAGAGCGGTGGATGGCTTCGAAGCTGTGCTAGTGCAGTTTTATTTTGCACAGTGAATGGTGCAAGGTAGGTGTGTGCCCCAAAAACTTTTAGATGGGTTAATTGAAGGAGCATTGGTCCATGCTGAACAGGCTCTTTACACAGTATAATCTCCAGAGCTGCGAGCGAACTGTGTAGTGCTGTACTGCTCATTTAATTGAACAGTGATTGATTCACTCCTACAGTACTGAACTCACTTGTAGTGTCTAAATCAGTCTTATTGTGGTGGGTTCGCTCTCTCAATGCTGTTTGTACTCTCGCAGTGTTGAGTTCACTCTTGCAATGTTGAAATAATTCTACTCTTCTGCACTGAAATAATGATGCACTTCATTTTTCACAGTTCTACGTGTCAGTCAGTTTTACATGAATAAAGGTCAACTGAAAAAACACTGACAATTTTTTAAATCAGTATTGCAGTTTTTAATTCAGCCTTATCAATGATGTTACTCCTTGAGTATAGAAATCACTCTTAACAGTGTTGGGTTCTCTATTGCAGTGTAGAAATCACTCTTAGAGGTGGTGGATTCTCTATGGCAGTGTAGAAATCACTCTTAAGGTTGTTGGATTCTCTATGGCAGTGTAGAAATCACTCTTAAGGTTGTTGGATTCTCTATGGCAGTGTAGAAATCACTCTTAACAGTGTTGGATTCTCTATTGCAGTGAAGAAATCATTCTTAGAGGTGGTGGATTCTCTATTGCAGTGCAGAAATCACTATTAACAGTGTTGGATTCTCTATTGCAGTGAAGAAATCATTCTTAGAGGTGGTGGATTCTCTATTGCAGTGCAGAAATCACTCTTAACAGTGTTGGGTTCTCTATTGCAGTGTAGAAATCACTCTTAGAGGTGGTGGATTCTCTATTGCAGTGCAGAAATCACTCTTAACAGTGTTGGGTTCTCTATTGCAGTGTAGAAATCATTCTTAGAGGTGGTGGATTCTCTATTGCAGTGCAGAAATCACTCTTAACAGTGTTGGGTTCTCTATTGCAGTGTAGAAATCATTCTTAGAGGTGGTGGATTCTCTATGGCAGTGCAGAAATCACTCTTAACAGTGTTGGGTTCTCTATTGCAGTGCAGAAATCACTCTTAACAGTGTTGGGTTCTCTATTTCAGTGTAGAAATCATTCTTAGGGGTGTTGGATTCTTTGTTGCAGTTCAACAGTGTTGGGTTCTGAGAGGTGGTGGATTCTCTATGGCAGTGTAGAAATTATTCTTAACAGTGTTGGATTTTCTGTTGCAGTGTAGAAATCACTCTTAACTGTGTTGGATTCTGTGTTGCAGTGTAGAAATCACTCCTTACAGTGTTGGGTTCTCGGTTGCAGTGTAGAAATCACTCTTAACAGTCTTAGATTCTTTGTTGCAGTGTAGAAATCACTTTTAAGGTTGTTGGATTCTCTATGGCAGTGCAGAAATCATTCTTAGGGGTGTTGGATTCTCTGTTGTGGTGTAGAAATCATTCTTAACAGTGTTGGATTCTCTATTGCAGTGTAGAGATCACTTCTAAACAGTGTTAGATTCTCTGTGGCAGTGTAGAAATCACTCTTAATGGTGTCGATTTCTCTGTTGCAGTGTAGAAATCACTCTTAATGGTGTTGATTTCTCTGTTGCAGTGTAGAAATCACTCTTAAGGGTGTGGATTTCTCTGTTGCAGTGTAGAAATCACTCCTAACAGTGTTGGATTCTCTGTGGCAGTGTAAAAATGACTCTTAATGGTGTTAGATTCTCTGTGGCAGTGTAAAAATCACTCCTAACACTCTTAATTCTCTATTGCAGTACAGAAATCATTATTAACAGTGTTGGAATCTTAAGGGTGTTGGTTTCTCTGCAGCAGTGTAGAAATCATTCTTAGGGGTGTTGGATTCTCTGTTTCAGTGTAGAAATCACTCTTAAGGGTGTTGGATTCTCTGTTTCAGTGTAGAAATCACTCTTAAGGGTGTTAGGTTCTCTGTTTCAGTGTAGAAATCACTCTTAAGGGTGTTGGATTCTCTGTTTCAGTGTAGAATCACTCTTAAGGGTGTTAGGTTCTCTGTTTCAGTGTAGAAATCACTCTTAAGGGTGTTAGGTTCTCTGTTTCAGTGTAGAAATCACTCTTAAGGGTGTTGGATTCTCTGTTTCAGTGTAGAAATCACTCTTAAGGGTGTTAGGTTCTCTGTTTCAGTGTAGAAATCACTCTTAAGGGTGTTGGATTCTTTGTTTCAGTGTAGAATCACTCTTAAGGGTGTTAGGTTCTCTGTTTCAGTGTAGAAATCACTCTTAAGGGTGTTGGTTTCTCTGTTCCAGTGTAGAAATCACTCTTAAGGGTGTTAGGTTCTCTGTTTCAGTGTAGAAATCACTCTTAAGGGTGTTGGATTCTCTGTTTCAGTGTAGAAATCACTCTTAAGGGTGTTAGGTTCTCTGTTTCAGTGTAGAAATCACTCTTAATGGTGTTGGATTCTCTGTTTCAGTGTAGAAATCACTCTTAAGGGTGTTAGGTTCTCTGTTTCAGTGTAGAAATCACTCTTAAGGGTGTTGGATTCTCTGTTTCAGTGTAGAAATCACTCTTAAGGGTGTTAGGTTCTCTGTTTCAGTGTAGAAATCACTCTTAAGGGTGTTGGTTTCTCTGTTCCAGTGTAGAAATCACTCTTAAGGGTGTTAGGTTCTCTGTTTCAGTGTAGAAATCACTCTTAAGGGTGTTGGATTCTCTGTTTCAGTGTAGAAATCACTCTTAAGGGTGTTAGGTTCTCTGTTTCAGTGTAGAAATCACTCTTAAGGGTGTTGGATTCTCTGTTTCAGTGTAGAATCACTCTTAAGGGTGTTAGGTTCTCTGTTTCAGTGTAGAAATCACTCTTAAGGGTGTTAGGTTCTCTGTTTCAGTGTAGAAATCACTCTTAAGGGTGTTGGATTCTCTGTTTCAGTGTAGAATCACTCTTAAGGGTGTTAGGTTCTCTGTTTCAGTGTAGAATCACTCTTAAGGGTGTTGGATTCTCTGTTTCAGTGTAGAAATCACTCTTAAGGGTGTTAGGTTCTCTGTTTCAGTGTAGAAATCACTCTTAAGGGTGTTGGATTCTCTGTTTCAGTGTAGAAATCACTCTTAAGGGTGTTGGATTCTCTGTTTCAGTGTAGAAATCACGCCTAACAGTGTTTTACTTTTTTACTCTTAGTGTTGAATTCACATATGCAGTGTTGAATTAACTCGTAGTGTGCTGATTTCACTGTTTCAAAGTTAAATTCTCTCTTACAGTGTCAAGCTCATTCTAAGAGTGGTAAAGTCTCTCTTGCAGTGTGCGTTTCAGTGTTCATTTGCGTCAGCGGGGCTTAAATAGACACTGTAGTTGTTCCTCTATCACTGAAGGTCTGTCTTCCACGCTGGGGAGTTTGCTGCGCGCGGTTGGATAATTGGGGATGTTTAAAGTGTTACACTTTCTCTGGCCTACTTCTCTTTCGCGCACAGCCTCTAACTGTCTGTTCTCGCTCTCTCTCTCTCTCTATATCGCTCTCTCTCTCTCTCTCTCCAGGTGGTGGTGGATGCTCTCCCGTCTTGCTCACGCCACGCCATGCTCGCTTCGTTAAACGTCTGCCCAGCGCGCACCGCCAGCCGCTCCTAGTCCCCGCAGGCACGCGCGAACATGTTTCATCGCCCGTGGCGCGCGCCGCTGCTGCTGCTGCTTCTGCTGCTGCCGGCGGCGCTCTTTTTCTCCCCTCTCGCGCTCGGCAGCCTCCACGAACGGTCGGTGGTGCCGCGCGCCTCCGCGCGCTCCGTGGCTCGCATGGACGGCGATGTGATCATCGGTGCGCTCTTTTCCGTGCACCACCAGCCGTCGGCCGAGCGCGTGGCCGAGCGTAAGTGTGGCGACGTGCGCGAGCAGTACGGCATCCAGCGGGTGGAGGCCATGTTCCATACACTGGACCGCATCAACTCCGACCCGCACCTGCTGCCCAACATCAGCATGGGCTGCGAGATCCGGGACTCGTGCTGGCACTCCTCCGTGGCGCTGGAGCAAAGCATCGAGTTCATCCGCGACTCGCTCATCTCCATTCGGGACGATTCCAAGGAAGGGGCCAAGTGGTGCGTGGACGGGACGCCCTCTAGCCACCCGCCGCCCTCCAAGAAGCCCATCGCGGGGGTCATCGGGCCCGGCTCCAGCTCCGTGGCAATTCAGGTGCAGAACCTGCTGCAGCTTTTCAACATCCCACAGATCGCCTACTCGGCCACCAGCATCGACCTGAGCGACAAGACCCTGTTCAAGTACTTCCTGCGGGTCGTGCCATCAGACACGCTGCAGGCGCGAGCCATGCTGGACATCGTTAAGCACTACAACTGGACCTATGTCTCCGCCGTGCACACAGAGGGTAAGAGAGTATACCACCAATGCTGTCTTGTTTTCATCTATCTATCTCAATCAATCAATTAACCAATCAATCAATCAATCAATCAATCAGTCTGTCTGTCTGTCTATCTATCTATGATTTGATCAGTATATCTATCTATCTATCTATCTATCTATCTATCTATCTATCTAGTCTGCCTGTCTGTCTATGAGTCTATCTATCTATCAGTCTGACGGTCTATGACTTGATCACTATATCTATCTATTTGTATTACTCTCTGTCTGTCTGTCTATCTATCTATCTATCTATCTATCTATCTATCTATCTATCTATCTATCTATCTATTTATCTATCTATCTATCTATCTAGTCTGCCTGTCTGTCTATGAGTCTATCTATCTATCAGTCTGACGGTCTATGACTTGATCACTATATCTATCTATTTGTATTACTCTCTGTCTGTCTGTCTATCTATCTATCTATCTATCTATCTATCTATCTATCTATTTATCTATCTATCTATCTATCTAGTCTGCCTGTCTGTCTATGAGTCTATCTATCTATCAGTCTGACGGTCTATGACTTGATCACTATATATATCTATTTGTATTACTCTCTGTCTGGCTGTCTATCTATCTATCTATCTATCTATCTATCTATCTATCTATCTATCGGCCTGATGGTCTGATGGTCTATTGGTCTATGACTTGATCTGTATATCTATCTATTTGTATTACTGTATGTCTGTCTCTCTGTCTTTCTGTCTGTTTTCTGTCTGTCTATCTATCTATCTATCTATCTATCTATCTATCTATCTATCTATCTATTTATCTATCTATCTAGTCTGCCTGTCTGTCTATGAGTCTATCTATCTATCAGTCTGACGGCCTATGACTTGATCAGTATATCTATCTATTTGTATTACTGTCTGTCTGTCTGGCTGTCTGTCTGTCTGTCTATCTATCTATCTATCTATCTATCTATCGGCCTGATGGTCTGACGGTCTATTGGTCTATGACTTGATCTGTATATCTATCTATTTGTATTACTGTATGTCTGTCTCTCTGTCTTTCTGTCTGTCTTTCTGTCTGTTTTCTGTCTGTCTATCTATCTATCTATCTATCTATCTATCTATCTACTGTCTGTCTGTCTGTCTGTCTGTCTATCTATCTATCTATCTATCTATCTATCTATCTACTGTCTGTCTGTCTGTCTATCTATCTATCTATCTATCTATCTATCTATCTACTATCTGTCTGTCTGTCTATCTGTCTGTCTTTCTGTGTATCTGTCTGGCTGCACTTGTCTGTTCGACACTGACTCTTTGTATTAAATGAAGAAACTGAAATTGGCAGTTTGATGTGCTGAATTTCAGTGTAATGGTCAGAGCAGCACTTTCCATCCACGTTGCTGTATAATCAAATGCTAATTCTATTCCATTAGATGTGTACAAGTGGGCTCCCTTTCCTCCTAATTATTTGCATATCTAAGCATGCTTTAATTAATCAATCACCTTCCCCATATTTAATGAGGGAACTAATACTTCCCTCTGCCTCTCGCTCTCCTGAGGCAGCTTCAGCTTTACCAGTTCCCGCACTGGCCTCTAATGGCCTTGTGCTTCTCAGAGAACTCTGACATGTTCCACTCAGATTTCAAAACTCTTGGACAGCCAAGCTGTCAGATGAATGAGCCTTTTCAGTTTTCCAAGCTGTCAAACTTCTAAATGGTAAGATTTCAAACCGGTAGGTTACTTCCCTTTCTGGTTTCGGAATAGGCCAATGTCTTTACTGTCTAATTTTTAAATGGCAGATGTTTCACTGACAGATGTCTGAACTGGCATTTTTCTTGACTGCTCAAATAGTTAACGTGTAAGATGCTGCCATAACCTTGGGTTTCAGTTTTCAGTCAAAGCCCCTGTAGAACATTGAGCTTAGTAGACTCTTATAAATATATATAACTTATAAAAAGTGTGTAAAACACTCAGCTGGTATGAAATAGTTAAAAATAGTCCCATACACAAAATTCATGCACAGCAAAAGCATGTAACCAGCCTTTGTGCGGTGGCCTTTAGTGTACAGTGGGTGAACATACATGTACACACACATACACACACTCAGAGTTAGGCGCCGCACCAGCAGCTGCACTCCTCTGCCACAGACATCTTCAATGCTGCCTGTTGCCCCTAGCAACAGCAGAGGTCCCTGATTGCATTAATTACCTGGACAGATTCAGATCTATCTGTCTGACTGACTAAAGCATTTTTAAATGGCCGTGTGTCAATAGGCATCCGTTCGTCCTCCCCTTGATTGGCAAATGGCAAGCGAACTGGACTGCATAATGGTGTTCCTGGTGTATAGATGAAATCTCACAGTCAACTGTCATCAAAGCAGCACAAGAGAGAAACAGACGGAATTATGTCTGTGGTACACTGTCGAGATGAATTCATTTAGTGTCACACAAGTTCCATTACAACATATCAGAGGTCAAAAAGAGGTACGAGGGAGAAATGAAGAAATAGACAATCAGCAAAAAGGCTGCAGCCTAATGATGAGAGCTGGGGCAGGGACCAGTGCTTCCAGCATTCAACCACATAATTCCATCCATTTATCTGCAATTCTCACTTTTTCATACTAATTAGTCCAGGTTGTGAAAAAATTATATTGACAACCACACTCTTGCTAGACCTACAGACTGAAAATATGGTCTTATTCCATTAAATTCAGCTCAATTAAATTTATTTCAATGAATGTTGAAATGAGTTCAGTTCAGTTGAGCTTACTTTATTTCAGTTGAATCAGTTCAATTCAGTTCAGTTCAGTTCAAATTTGTTAAGTTTGGTTTTACTGAGTTTGATTAAGTTCATTTCAGGTCACTACAATCAGGTCTGATTCGATGCAATTTCAGTTATTTTCAGATTAGTGCTGTTCTATTCAGTTTAGCTCAATTTAGTTCAGTTCAGTTCAGTTAAATTCAGTCAGGTTTGATTTAATTCAGTTCATTTCATTTCAGTTCAATCTGGTTCAAATCAATTCCATTCCATACAATTAAATCTTTACAGCAATGCCCCTCCAAATCTAGTAGAAGGCCTTCCTCCCAGACAGTAGAGATAGTAGGATAAACTCTCTTGAATGCCCTTGATTTCAGAAGAAAAATGAATAAGCAGGTGTCCCGATACTTTTCCAGATATGATTCAGCCTTCGCTACAAATTGAGTTTATTAGCAAAATGTGGAAACCTTCAGCTGTTTGTAAGAGGGTAAAGACCAATTTAAACATCTCAACACAACTAATAGAACAAGTGCTTTCTCCACATTCAACACACACTGATACTTTTAATGACCCACTGCAGACTCACAATTATTCAACCCCTTCATTACAAGCGTCTTTAGTACTTAGCAGAACCCTTTTACTGTTATGACCTGCAGCAAACGTGATGCATAGCCACACACCAGATTCTGGTAGTGTTCCTGAAGAATCCTAGCCCATTACTCATGAGCAGGGGCCTCCAGTTTACCAATACTCTTGAGTTTGCTGCTGTAACCTTCAAATTTCACTGAAGATCTTCTAAGATTTAATTCAGGTGACTGTGACGACCACTCCTGAATGTTCCAAGCCTTGGTGGACTTTGAGGTATGCTTGGCATAATTGTCCTGTTGAAAGGTCCAATGACGCCCAAGCTTCAGCTTCATTACACAAGGCATGACATTATCTCCTAGGATGTCCTGTCCTGAGGTTTTCAATTCCAGAAAAAGCAAAGCAACCCCAGAGCATCACAGAGTCACCACCATGTTTCAATGTAGGCAGAGTGTTCTTTTTAGCCTATGCTTCATTCTTCCTCCTCCAGACATACCGCTGAGCCATAGGCCCATTTCCTCTAAGATTTATTAGGAAGCTGGTGTCTGGCTATGCGTTTGCAGCAGGTCATAACAGTAAAATGGTTCTACTAAGTACTAAAGACGCTTGTGATAAAGGGAGGGTGGAATAGTTGTGAGACTGCAGTGGTTCATTAAAAGTATCAGTATGTGTTAAATGTGGAGAAAGCACTTGTTCTATTAGTTAAGATGTTTAAATTGGTCTTGTTTGATTGGTTTATTGCAAACAGCTGAAAGTTTGTACAAAAGTAGATATGTTTAAATGAGTCCAGTCCATTAATTTACAGTTTCATTACATTTATTTACCGTAATTTCAGTTCAGGTTAACATTTCAAAATTCTTTCAAAGTGTAAGGTCTTTCCATTCCCTAGTGCTCCTTTCTCCAAATGTCACTCAAATGTATTACTGTAAATAGAACTTCATATGAAGTTGACCTTTCAAAGTTAAGGTGGAGAATGCCATGAGCAGCCTTTGGAGCTGATATTGGGGTTCTGCGCCATTCAAATCAAATAGTTCTGTCAGGCTTCAGCCTGCGTCCATGTGCCCATGCAATCACCGGCTCTCTTGGTTTTCCCCACTCTGCTGATTAAAAGAGCTGTCCAGAGTGCACACAGTCAACAGCAATGACCTCTACTCTGGGTACTGCACCAGTTGTTTTGCACTGAATTATGCATGAGGCCGGGTGCCTTTTTCTTTTGGTGGCACCGTAGAGTTTAATGGCGAATGACTTCCCATGCAAACCCCATTTTGTTGCATACTTTGTAATGTGAATGTCATCTGATCAGTGTGTTTAAGAGAGGGGTTGGACAGTAACTAAGCGTCAGGAGTGCAGGTGGTGAACTGTTTTACAAGAGATTATTCATGTTTTGTTTTTGTGTTGACCCATTTCTAACTGAACCTGGCTGCCATTTGCCTCTCAAATGGTAGTGACCATCTCTCCATTTCATGTCTTTTTCAGTTGCCTGTCTCCATTTTGTGTCTTCCATTGTGAACTGTCGTCCATTTCTAATCCCGGGTTCTGGCTGCTCTGACTGTGTTGAGTCACTGGAGGTAACCCAGCCTCCACTTTGGATCTTTTTTAAAATGATGCTGCACTTGCTTGCCTGCATAACTGCCTGAAGGACATTAATGAGTATTAATGTGTAGTACACACTTTACTTACTGTTTGAACAAATGACATTTTACATATAAAATATTTTATCTGCATATGGAAAGGACATGTGGACTGATACCTATGTCATAAATATTAAGATGAATTTTAAGCAGTTTTTTTCCATTGGAAATGTTTGCCATTTTTTTTTGCAAATATCAAAATATCAAAGAAAATCTTTTTACTTTGCCTTCTACTGACAGTTATTTCTCATGTTAAAAAAGGTATTTCTCATGTTAAGGTATCAGTGTGGAAATATGTGTTTTTGTATGACAGCAGCAGTGTACTTTTGTTTATATATACGTTTTATATATTTATATATTATAATTGTTTTACTTATTTAGAAAGATACTATATACAATTTAAATAATATGCTTAATTTGAAAGGTAATCAAGGATACATTTGTTGAAACATGCCTCAGGATGTTAATAAATGCATTAATTCAAGCCTATTGTCTTACAGCATATAAAAGTATAATTACATTGTATTCCCTAAAAATTTACTCATATTTGTAGTATTCTTTGGATATTACCATAGTTATGATTAGCTTCTTTTTTCGCAATGGTATCCAATACGTGCTTTAAACCATCTGCCCTTCCGTGTCTCAACTCAGGCAACTACGGCGAAAGTGGCATGGAGGCATTTAAGGAACTGGCAGCAGAGGAAGGGCTGTGCATTGCCCACTCTGACAAAATCTACAGCAATGCCGGGGAGAAGCACTTTGACCGTCTTCTGAGGAAGCTGAGGGAGCGCCTTCCCAAAGCCCGCGTGGTGATCTGCTTCTGCGAGGGCATGACCGTGCGCGGCCTCCTGATGGCCATGCGGCGGCGAGGCGTTTCTGGAGAGTTCTTGCTCATTGGAAGGTAAGGACAAATCAAAGGCCATTTGAAAGTAACAGTGTGAGGTGTGAGGAGAATCACAAGCCATCTAGCTCAATTTACAGAGCATGGGTTCAAAACATTCTTGAGAAAAGGGTTTCTTTAGTAAAGGCAAAGATTTTATATAGAACCATGACCACTCAAAGCTTTGTTTTATGATGGACAACTTCTTTCACATGGTTCTTTAACCTCTTAATGCAGAAAGGCTTATTACACACTAAGGTGTACAATTAATTTAGTAGAAACTGGTGGGTTATTCATTGGTAATAAAATTTGTAACAACACGTTGGGCCTGTTGGCAGTTCATAGGCTTTTTAAGAACTGTTCCAAAAAGTACCAAAAGAGGTACCACTATTGTTTCTGTCAAAGAACTCCTTTCAGTACTATATAGGCCCCCCTTTTTTGTAATTAAACTGGGTTTGTTCAACATACTTTTAGTCTTATAGTGGTTTGTTCCATGTGCTTAACTAAATCGAATAAACACAGTCATTGTATTTTTTTTTGGTTGAATTGACTAACCTCTTTTTACAGTGTATTCAAGTCATGTCATGTCATAATTATCTGATTATCTGATCTTTTATGAGCATTATGAAAACAACAAATTGGCCAAAGTGCAGCAGAATAATTCAAAACAAATATTCCATCCAAGCGATTTTTTTTATAAGTTTTAGTGTCTTAAGATGTTTGCTGATGTAACTTAGGAAAGAGGAACTATCTGTAGTATAAGCAGCACATCGGAGAGGTATATGAAAATCCCCCCAAATTCAACAAAAGTTGAAAAAGTGCAAAAAACTCACAAATAAAATGCACAGAAAAGGGTTAAAACGCACAAAAAGCTTAAAATACTGACGACGAGATGAGCTTTTCTTAAGGAATGCTGCCAGAGAGAAAGATGTCCAGAAAAGCCTACAGCCTTTCTAAACGTAATGAGCTCTCACTTCATGGTTGTCATGGGAAAATATACAGAATGTCTTTATTTGGGGCTGTCATGAAAGTACATGAACGTAGAGATAAAAGTCAGTTTGTTGAAAACAAGCTGCTGGGCAGCAAAAATTGCAAACATTGTAACGCTGTAAATGTAACACTGGATGATGTTACACAAATGTAACACTGGATGATGTTATATGTGTAAAACCATCTGTGGTTCTTACATTAAGTCCATATAGTAACATGATGCATTTTATACAGCTTCATTATACTGATTCACCTATATTAGACTATATTCTGAAACATTGCTTTTTCATTACGACCAGTGGGTTTTACACCTATAGCTGGTTAGCACTGGTGCGAATCAGTTAACGAGTTTGGAAAACATGGAGCATTTGGTTTGTTGTGCACCAAAATGCGTCACTCCAAACCACGTGAGATCATTCTCTCTGCTTATTGGTCAGACCTGTCTGGTGCTGGGGCAAGAAAGTAAACACAGGAAGAAGGTCTTGTGTTCGGGGCTGGTGCAGATTAGGTGCAGAGGGGACATCTGTTCATAGCTGTAGTAATTGAATGGGCAGTAGACCAGACTAACACCAAGCTATGGGAGCTATTTAGCTCAAGCCCGATGAGTACACCTGATAGATGGGTCGGATTGAGGTCGAATCACGTTGTCAGCATAAACAAACCATTTTTTTGGGCCTGACCTGAGTTTGAGACTACCTCCTCTCAAGGGTCTCAATATGGTTGTTTTGGTCCGCATCCGAGAACAATTACTGCATTCACACCTGCCCAAACGAAACGTTTTCAATAAAAATTTACACTAGCATTCAAACGTGCCATTAAAGCTTAGAAACCTAGAACAATAAGACAACTGAACCAGCATGAGGATGCCATGACAGACAATCGGAGGGTGAGGAAGAGCAGAGCAGGACTGTACATTACGCAATACTCAGAGCTCCAGTGTACAGTAGAAAGTTGGCTATTTAGTGTGCGAAATCACACCCACTCTAAGCATGCTGGGTCTGCCTGCAATGAAACATCTAACTGTTGAACAAGCGAGCCTCCAGCCTAACCGTCTCTCTACAGAGATGAGCGTAAATATCTCCTCACAGATTCCTTGTGGGTCGTTATACTTTAAGCAAACAATTATCGGTGTTGTGACCTAGATATTGTGTTTGCTTTTCATCCTAGACGGCCCTCTGCATTAGCATGAGGGCTGCAGAACAGAGCAAATCATTATCCTCTGAGCGTCCTTTTCGAACATAGTCTAAGGTGCATTAAGATGCATGGACGTGTATAAAAAAAAAAACTAAAAAAGCACAAGCCTGTAGTTCCTCCACTTGCTCGAAAAAAGACCAGGCAACGGAATGCTTAGCTGTGTGTTGCCACCAAACACACACACGCACACAGACAAACACACAGACACACAAGTTTCCAGGGAAACGGTTGAGATTAAAAATGTTGGGTGCCAACAGAGGCGCTTTTCACCACTAATGAATAAGTTGTGATGCAGTCGCTGGAACACCAATCTAGAGGGTTAATTCTGCTCTCTGTCAACACTCTGTTCTTGTTTTCTGCTGGGTCTGTGTATGTATGTGTGTGGGGGAAAGAGAGAGAGAGAGTGAGAGAGAGAGAGAGAGAGAGAGAGAGAGAGAGAGAGAGAGAGAGAGAACGTTTGATTTGAGGTATGGAAAAATGCTGCTGGCTGAGCATTAAATATTCAATCTAGCAACCTCTCAGGAAATGTAGGTTTATGCCAAACCCCTGCAGGCAAAAAGATGTTCTATATCTGCCTTTTCAAACCGGGGTACAATAAATGAAATAAATCATCATCATCAGTGCTTTGAATATGAATAGGAATTAATGATCTAGTCTTGAACAATACACTCAACATCAAATTCACTGACTGACTGCAGTGTGTGTGTGTGTATGGTGTGAAAGTGTCTGTGCCAGCAGCCAGTGAAAATTAGCTGAGCTGGATGCTGCTTAGGAGTAATCTAAGAGTGACTATAGCTCTGATTCCCTGCCACTAGTGCTGATAGAAAAACGTAAGTTCTCATGCGTCAGCTGGCAAACACACACAAAACACACAGTCAGACGCAGCCATAAGTGTTTAGACAGTGAAGCGGGCTTTTTGCCTCTGTAAACCACCTCATTGGATGTGAAGTGAAGCAATTTACGTAAGTATTTCATTAACTGATGTTTTTGTACATAGTCTCTCCATTTTCACCGGCCTAAAAAATTGGATCAAATAACATCATTATAAGGCGCATTTTGCATACTTGGATGCAGATCCTTGCTGTCAATTAGTGCCTGAAGTCTGGAACCCATGGACATCACCAGATGCTGAGTTTCCTCCCTTGAGCTGCTTTGCCAGGACTTTATTGCTTTTCGGTTGCTGCTTGGTTGTGTTTTTTTCTGCCTTCAGTTTTGTCTTCAGTAAACTGAAAAGCTGCTCAATTGCTTTTGAGGTCAGGTGGCTGACTTTTCATTATCAGGCTATACTGTGAAGCACCATTTGACTGAATCTGACCAGAAGGTAGAGCACTACACACTTCAGAATTCATTCTGCTGCTGCTTACACAATAAACACCAGTGACCCAGTTCTGTTGGCAGCCATACATGTCCATGCCATAACAGTGCCTCCACCATGTCTGACAGATTTGTGGTATACTTTAGATCATGAACTCTTCATTTCCTTCTCCATGCTCAAGTTAATGTTGTTTTCTTCTGCCCAAAGAATCTTGTTCCAGAACCAGGCAGTCTTTTGAGATATTTTGTAACAAAGTCTGTAACAAAATCTGTCCTTTTTGTTTTTGACTGATTTTGCATTTTGAGAGAAGCCCTCAGTATATACATACATCACAGTCAATATAGACACTGATGACAATGATACTCCAACGTCGAGAATGTTCTTGACTTGACTCAGTTAACCCCTTAAAAAAATCCTATGGTCCGCCATTGCTGGTGTTATTACAAACTTCTATTACCCCCCTCTATTACCCTTCTATAGCCCCACCAATCTGTAATGAGTAATACGACTTAGTGTGTAATAAGCCTTCAAGTGTTAAAGGGTAAATGAGGAAATAGGCATCAACTGGCCATGACATTCAATTGTCCAATTACTTTTGAGGAGGGACTGTATAAAAATGGCTGTAACTCCTAAACGACTAATGCTGTATGTTTGTTAAACCCCTTGAAATAAAGCTAAAAGTTAACATTTCAATCACATCTTGATCGTTTAATTTTAGATCCAATAAGGTGGTGTACTAAGGACTGTCCAATTACGTATGGACCTGACTCTGTCTATTTGAGGTTGTCTCTGAGCTTTGTTGACACATCACTGTATGCCAGCTGCTCTGTTAAAGGTGTATTAAAAATCCACAAAAGGAATTGTGTTTCTTGGGAATTGGATTTGGTTGGAACTTCGCAAAATGACGTTTCTCACAATGGCACCCGTTGTTGTGTCTGAAGCTTCACAAAATCCTGAAACAAGTTCTCCTGTGTTTGTATTGTGTGTTACGAATTCAAAGCGCACACTTAAAGATTGACCTCATAGCACAAACATCCACCAGCAAATAATTGTTGTCCATAAGTCCATAAGTGACAATAGAAATGATTGTAGTTGAAGATTCGATTATAACAATGACAGTGAGTGTGGTTACATCTGCACTTGAATAAAGCATACGGGAATCAAAACTATTTATAACACCATTTCCGGAAACTGTAAGTAACTGGACAAATTGCTGCTCAATTCTCGATTTTTGATATTGCTTTTCTTTTTTTAATGATGATGTGGTATTTAAGTCTGTAGCTGTTGTCTGGCAACATGAAGACCAAAGAGTAAATCATTGGTTCACTGTTAAGTAGCAGGCAGCTGTGGCCTACAGCTGCTTCTGTTTCTGCTCCATTGTTCAACAGTTTTTTTTTTCTAGTTAACGTCCACCAGGAGCATGATGGGAAATCATCTCAAAAGGAATCTAGCTGCAGTCTTGCTAATAGTGACCCTGCAATATTCTCAGTCTTTAGACATGAGAGTTTTAGATTTTAGTCTTTTCCAAGTCTTCTAGCCTATAGTTAGCATTAGCCAAGACAATGTGACAAATCAAATGTTTTTTAGCTAATTTACTTTAGTGACATGGGCAGCCGGTCAGAGTGGCATGTTGCTGAGGACAGTGTGGCATGCCTGCACAAATAAAGTCAAAACTGAAATGTATTTCTCCACAATTTATTCATCATACAGACCATTAAGATCAATCTAAAACCAGTCGGCAGTTGGAACACCACCAAGGCTTCAGTCTTGACTGGTTGTTGACACTGTTAGGGGCTGTTGTACTGATTGTAGTGGTGCTAAAGGGTGGTTCGCCTAAGGTTGCCACCCATCCCATAAAATACAGAATCGTCCTTTATTTGGCACTTAAATGTTGCTTCCAGTATTGAGCCAATTTAGTTCCGTATTTTCATAAATGTCCAATACAGACGTGAGTGGGAGGAGGCACGTCCTTGGCTGGGCAGCCTCAGTGGAGATTATTACAAGGCAAATTGTAAAATGGACATAGCTTATTTTAGTAGACTATTGTGGTTTGATTGATTGTTTAGGATGTTGAGTTTTTAAAGGTGAATGATTGATCATTGATTAGCCAATATGAATATTTTATATGGCCATTTAAAGAACAAATCATACTAATGGAATAATAGTTAATGAATAATACATTAGTCAAGAAAAAAATTTTATTCTTTAATATGTATACATTTCCTAAATTAAAAATGTTTGTAGTCTGGCCTGTGGTGGTCATGGCCCATAGGAGCGGTGGTGGGCATCCCTTATTTTCATTTGTGAAAGGTGGCAACCCCAGGTTCGCCCAGGGCACCATTCAAGCTCGAACCGCTAATGGAGACAGACCAAAAAATTATATACTATATACTTTATATATTATATAACTTTTTTTATATAACTCTATCAATTATAACATAAATATAGTTGTTTTTATGGTCAACACGTCCATGTTACACGTTCATGTTTATCCTGCGCTAGTTGGTGCCCACCTCTCCGCCATGCCATGATAACCCCAGTAAAACTGGCGCCCTTCTCATTATTTATATATGAAGTGACCGGCCACTGACAGAGACAGCAGCAGCAGCAGGATGTATTCTGGAAGCGAAGTACAGAAACATTTTAACTACTTTAACAAAATGCTTCAAATCTCAGTGGATGGCTCTCCACCTTGCAGTGTCAAAATAGCTTGAAACAGAACTCACAGAGTTTTTTTTAAAGGACAGGAGGTGGAATGTTCTTGTCAGTCAGTCTCATAACCCCAAGCTTGAGCATGAACTTCACTTTCTGAAGACAAAGCTGAAGGCAAGACGAAAATGAATGCATTACAGAACATCAGCAGGGCCCTTACTTGGCTTGTCTAGTCATGTCTGTGGGTCACAGACTTCAAGCAGAATCTGACTGAAAAGGATTTTCAGATCCCCCCCATTTAAGATTATGTAAATTTTTCCAGTTACTTCTCATCCACATGTAATAGGGGGCCATCTATAAGCAAAACTGTGATTTCTATATGATTTATGCTGCATGGAGATATATATACCCATGCATTTGAGCTAATACTCTGCTCTTTAGCATCGTAGTCACTGTTTTTTTATTTCAAACGTGACGTGACGGACTGCAGAGAAAACAGCAAGAAATGTGTCACTGTCCAATTACTCATGGAGCGCACTGTATGCTTATTTGCTTGTGTGCATATTAAAATATTCATAGCTGTGAGCACCCACTAGTAAATTAGGGTAAGATTACCTACTGCACTGAGATTTATCTCTATGTGTGTGTGTGTGTTCTGGGTTTCTGTCTGTGTGTATGCATGGCTGTGGCATCGTGGTCAAAATAGCTTTAGGGGCGTAATGGAGATTTATTCATCAGAAGCTAGTCTGATGTTCTCATGCTAATTTGTGCCTCAGCCTTCAAGCCAAGACAGGAGCTGATGATGTTTATCTCAAAAACACGAACTAGAGAGAGAGAAACAGAGAGAGAGAAACAGAGAGAGAGAGACATGTAAAGTGCATGTGGATGGCCCTTGAGTGAAAAGAGTGGCTTTTGAATGTTCCATGTTCCTCTTCAGCAGTTGTCCAGGTATGGTCCTCCAGTGAATATTGTATGTGTCTGTATATGTTGTTTGTGTGTTTACAGACAAATAAAGTATAGGAGCTGTACAGGGCCCTGTCTAACATTTAGTTAGAAAAAGGGGTCAGGTCCATTCTTTCAACCACTAGTTTGAATGCTCATTGACATTCAGCTTTGCTTTACACAGATTGTGAACTTGATTTCTGTCAGGATCTACAGACACTAATCAGCCATTACATTAACAAACAGTAATTATCGTCATCTACTCTGGCATCTGTGAAGGAGTTGGATACATTAAGCAGCAAGTGAACAGTCAGTTCTTGAAGGTGATGGGCAAACATAAGAATCTGAGACACTTTGACAAGAACCAAAAATGTGAAGTTCTAGTCGACTGGGTCAGCACATCTCCAAAACATCAGGCAGGTCTTGTGGGATTTTTCTAGTACGCAGTGGATAGTACCCACCTGTGAACAACCTGTGAACCGGCACCTAAGACTCATTGATGTAATCTATGGAGGCCCCACCTCCATAATCTGCTGCTATCGTCTTGGTGCCAGATACCACAGGACATCTTCATGAATGCTCACAAAGGGGACCTACTCAGTAGTAGGTAGGTAGGTATTAATGTTATGGCTGATTGGCGAATATTTGATTCTTCCCCTTGTATTGTGAAAGCAAGCGCATCCAGCATCTATTCACTTCTGATTTGAACCACGTTTGTGTACAGCGACAGTAATTATAGCTAATCACCACATGTTGACAGTATTTCTAATCTGATCAGGTACAACAGCGAGGCTGATCTGAGCATTTTCCCCCCGACATCTAAATGCATGATCAGGCATTTATTTTCTGCAAAACAGATAAGCTGTGTCACTCTGCATAGTGGAACGTCTAACTCTGTCCAGATTTGAAGCGCCCCTGAAAGTGCTACTCTTGCCGTTGGTTCAGGAACAGATTTCTCTTCAATATTTAATGAAAGCTCGCTCTCTTTCTCTTCATGTCTTGCTGTGGCGACCTTACTGCATAATACCCTGAATTGATAATTAACTTTTTTTTCTTTTTTTAAAATCGGTGACTATGGGGGGCTCGCTGGCCCCATCATTCAAACATTGTCAGTCCAATCCCTGGTGAAGCCACAGCCATCCGTAGCTAAGAGTACACTGACTTAGCTAGAAACACTGACTGATTTTCTGTGTTAAACACCTCCTTACATTCTCACTCCAGAAAGTTCTATCAAGTCTTCGGTTAACACCCATATCAGTCCAACACAGATTAGTCTAGCCATACATGAAAAGTAACTACACTGTGTGTGAGTAAGAGATGCAATGGCAGTGACAGAACAGACCTTTATGGACTAATGAGATGCTTTTAGAGGCCAGACAGTAGAGCTCAAAACCAGTCCAAAATTTGACACCTGGCACAGTTAGACCAGAGAACCTGTAGTGAGGTGAAAATGAATGGGTCCATATAGAGCTTTTGTGCTAAATGGTAACTAGCAGATGATTCATAAATTGATATAGATTAGTACTTGTTTATCAAATCAGAGCATTATAAAACCAGTTCAACTCTACTTTCAAGATGTCCAATTTGGTACTGCTACTATTAACCCACCCATCCATAACTCACCACACCAGCTACCAGACGCCTGTGCCGACCAACACGGCACAAGGATGTAATGTGATGGAAAACATGTTTTTTTATATGGTTTGCACTGGTTTAAAAAATATATATTTATGGACAAAACAACCAAAAGCAATCACAGCCTCCTATTTATGTGGTGGAATATGTCTTACATTTGCTGCTTATTGGAACATTATTCAGGGGGTCAGTAATGAGGGGAGAAAGTGCCATGTACCCACCATGGCCAATTGTGCTCTCTTGGACTCTAGTCACTGATGGCAAAGCAAGCAAGTCTCTAAATTCGAATTCCACCGTGACCTCCAGGCCACATTAGACAGCTAAGCCAGACAGAGCCCCCCGGTGTGTTACATTATCACAGGTAACACAAGTCTGCTCAGTTAACCTCTCTGTAAACCTCCTAGTACTTCCTGATACATGGAGCTGCCTCAATCTGCAGTACGCTAAGTATAAGCACAGAAATTACTAATATATATGACACAAGAATCTGAGATTAAGAGATAGCTGGTAGGAAATCAAGATATAGATAATCAAGGAATAGATTAGAATATATATAAAAAAACACATCAGTTCTTTAAATGTTGTTTTTATATTCTGATATTTAGCTAGCCTGGTTTGATGTGCAAAGATTTTACAGATGTATGCCTAATTGTTAATTTGCAGCATCTTGCTGGTGTCCAGTTAGAGAAAGTAACCCACCAGAAGCAGATTTTGTGTTGTCATCCCCCTTGCGCATGTTCTTGACCAGAGAGCGGCTCTTGGTTGGATGTTTCTGGATGATGGACTGCGTGCTCCAGCAGGGCCACTGTGTCTGACACACTTACACCATACCATATCAGTATTACTGTTATGTTGACCAAAAACTGACTAGTGATGCATGGTGTACAAGCAAAAAATAATTGATCCTGGTAAAACATACAAGTTGTAGCTATGCTTGTTCCACAAATGAAATGAGGGAATTAAGGGTGGTACACGCTGGATTGCACAAGGCATGAGGCATGAGAAACAAAATATTCTTATCAGGAGAACAAAAAAATGTAAAAAGTTACACCAAAATCCCCTTCATCATAACTTACTGTCATTCCAAGCCTCTGATGAAGTCTTACTAATCCAAAATGTATTTTCATGTGGCAGAGTTTTCATCTCACTCCATGTGCTCACCTCAATTCAAATCAGTAGCGTTTTCGATTTGCCCACATTCTTCCCCTTCCCCGTTTCTCGTTATATTTCTCAACTTTTCCCATTAAAAAATGAAAGACGGCTGCAAGAGCCTCCGTCTGTAATTAGCAGCGTGGTGCCTCTCAGCTCAACTCATTTTGGGTGAATATTGCGAAAACGTATTTGCATAATCAGCCGTCATTTTCCTGTTGTTTTTGAGACACATTTGCTCATGGGGTAAAATTGAGGTCTTATCGCTCTCACAGTTGCTGTTCATTTGGGTGATGGCAGTGGTGGGGTATGTGTATGAATCAGTATCTCGTTCTATAAACCAAATGTAACCTTCTTAAATATAGAGATTTTCAACTAATCTCTATCTTAACAAATGTGAAATAGAGGCCAGTGTGCAGGTGCTGGAAATGACAGCCATGTCACCTTATTGTTTAAAGGTGCTCTAGAATGGAGAACTGTTTTTATCTTGGTATAGTTGAATAATGAGAGTTTGGTGCATTAAAGTGGCATCTCATGAACCTCGAACACTGCTGTCTCCTACTTCAGGTCTTGATCGTTATTTTTACACCTCAAAAATGTACATACACCCAGCCCATTATTAAAAGTCTTTGAGGCTAAACACAAAGGCTATTTGGAAGAATGTGGCATAAAAGGCTAAAAGCTAATGTTAGCTGATCTGGAAAAGCAATGCTCGGAGAAAGGCTGACCAGAGGGGTGTTGTCTGGCTGGGAAAAGGGCGTGAGGGAGCTGGTGTCAAATAAATGCGTCTTTGGTTGGGGTCAAGTCTACGGGCATTTTCTTCACTTTTTTCATAAAAGGCACTTGCATATAAGATAATACCCACATGCCTTATATCCGAATGTTTAGAACAATTTGTGACCTAGAGCACTGTGTAAAGAAATACTCTGACCCTAAACGTTAAAAATAAATGTCCAATTTTAGAAATCCATCCTATTTCCTGTAAAAACATACCTTTACTCACATGGACGTCTTCACAGCCTCTTAACTCCGGATTTTAGTCTCACAGGACATAAGGAAATAGATGCAATTGAAAGGGCGGACTCCACAGATTCAGTAAATATTTAAAATGTTTTTTTTTGCGCTGTGATATTGCACATATATTAATAGAAACATCGAGAAACATCGCATTTGATGAACTGATTGTGTTTGTAGACTCCAGAGGGTTAAAAGGCCTTTTAAAAGCCCTGTTATTTAATGTCAGGGCCTGAAATTCATTTTTCAAAATGGGGGGGAATTCCCCCCTTAAATGTGTCACATAAGGGGGATTTCTACATTTTGGGGGGGATACTACTGGTGAGCTGAACTACAGGTCTTACCTTGTCCTTTTTAAGAGTTTTGTTGCTGTGCTTCAACTTAAGATATTCGCTGAACTATAGACATTGCTGTAACTTGTCTCTTGGTTCTTCTCTACCCTGATGTCCTCTCCTTGGTCTTTCTTTTGTAGTTTTCTATTTTTCTTGTACTCCAAAAATCAATATCAAAAAACACAAACATTCCAACTGCTCTCTGGAAGGGGTCAAGCTCTGAAATGAGCATCAGATTGGTGAGGCTTGTTATAAGTCAGTAAATTTAAGAACTTTTTAAAAAACTTTTTTCAACGTTTTACGGCTGTTTTGTGTGCTGAAACTGTGCCAGCAATTGCTTAATATCCTCAAAAATGGTGTCTGCTCTTCCATCAACAATTTCAGAGTTCCTGAACAATTTCGTTTTTATCTTGTTGTCATCCATGTACCTTACATATGTTATAAGTCGCTTCATGTTGCTTATGTCTGTGGACTCGTCCAGTACTAAAGAAAACACAGGGCTTTTTAGCACAGCTTTGTCAACATCTTCCACAAGTGCACTTGCAATAGCTTGGTGCATTTCTGCTACACCTTTCTCATTAGTGTAGCTTCCATAACTTGACATTTCAGTTTTCAGGTTTTTAAAAGAAGGACACTCCATCTCTTTCATGAATTTAACGAGATGCCCAAATTTTGAATTAGCCAGTTCGTTTTCTGCAATAAAGTAAGCAGTTTTGAGAAGCCCCGTTATTTCTTCCTCACACTGCAGCTGCGCAACTTCAATAGCGTTGGCCATCGCATTTTTAGCCGAATTCTCGCGCTTTCTCTTCAGTGCTGCTGTATGAGAAACACTAGCCGAGTGGCCACTTAAAGTCGACGTTTTGTAGCATCGGCTGGTAAAAGGCGCAGCACCGTACATTTTACAAATCGAGCAGCTCATTTCACCGCTATTAAGTTCAAGCCAAGGATATATTCTTGGCCAATTGGCCTGAAACTTATCTTTGGACTGCTGCTTTAGTTTGGTGCCGCCACCTGTCTGTGAATCCTGTGGATTAGCTTCGTTAACGCTGCTGCTTGTGCTAGTCCGTTCGGGTTCCGGTGCCTTTTTCTGAGCGGGTTCAGTTTCAGACGATGGAGATTTGCGTTTTAGCCAGCGTTCCATGTTTGTGTGCCTCAAGTTCTTATCAGGGACTGTGTTGGTTCTGAAAGTTGACCGGGAGAAATGCCTCTAAAGCAAAAGTTTCTCGTAGCTCTGTAGACAGAGGAGGAGTGAGCGCGCCGAGTGCAGCTTCCAGTACGCGCGGTCCATCCGTCCGTCTCACAATCCAAACCGGGATCATTTTTGCTGAACGTTTTTTGCTGTAATTGTGTGCGGGAGTTTCCCGCATTATTAAAGCTAAAATTGCGGGAATAGAAGAAATAGTGCGCAATTCCCGCAATCCCGCACTGAAATTCAGGCCCTGAATGTGCTCTGCTTTGACTATGGCGGCTCACACAAAAGCCATGTAAAATAGCATAGCATAGCTTTGTTTTTAGCAGTGGAACAAAAACATTGTAATTATTGTCATATATGTCTTAGTGGATAGTGTTGCCTCTGTGCCCTCTCTGTGTCCTCTTGCCGTGGCGTGCAGTCAGCTAGCTTAAGAGATGGTAAAGATAGTCAGCCATGGTTATCTTTTAGCCTAGCATGTTTACCAGCTCGTTTCCCCAGCTTTTGGACAGGAAACGCTGCTGTCTTGAGGCCTGGTTCACGTAGCAATCCACATTCCCACAACTAGCACAGTTTGGCAGTGCATACGTTCAGCAGCATTTATCTTCAGTGTTATGTACTATGTTCTGTGAAACACGCCCATAAGTATAGGAATAGAATTGTGCTTGTGTGTGTGTGTGTATGTGTGAGCACATGTGTGGTCTAGCACTTCATCAATAAGCTTATTTAGCTTAATGCGTTTTTAGTGTGGTGAACATCTGGCTGTTATATAACAGGCTCTCGGTGCAGATTTCATACACCTGCTCCGGCAAGTGAATCCAGAGATTGACTTGATTCTTTTGACCTCTGACCTCCAGACAGCATCCAATTATAACTGTTTGTACCAGAATGTGCCCTAAATTGCTGAGCTCCGCTGTGCTTGTTTGCTTCTGTAAGGACTAGTGTCATTTTTTCAGCGTCTCCGTGTTTCAGGGCTCTCTTTTTTTTGCCTAGATCCGCAGCGGATACCGCACCAGTGTCTGATAGGCAGAGACGAAGAGTCTGATTGTGTCTATATGTGTTTAGCTAAAAGATTAGATCCCTGGGCTCACTTCCAGCTCTAGATTCTCCCCCTGCCTGCGCATTTCTAAGTCTCCTGTCGCTTTGCCAAATCCCGCTTCAGATTTATTCCAGCATGGCAGCGGCCCTTTTCAGAGTTTGAGGCTTGGCAGCGCTGCCCGTGGCTCCTGCTTCCATTCAACTGGGTCACCTCTTCTCTGAGGTGTTTCTAGGAGTTCTATCTCTCTGTCTCTTTTGCGCTCCCCCTCTTAGTTTGTCTTGAGGTGCTGTTGCAGTATGGAGCTTGGCTGATGCTCGGAGGCATGCAGCATGATAGCATTCTCCTCCTGCCTCCGTTCCTCAATGTATTTATCTATCTATCTATTTATTTATTTCTTTTTTTTTGCCATGATGGGCGAACGTGTTTGAAAAGACTTCTACGAGGCTCCGGGGAGGCTGAGGCTCACTTTTCCAGAACATCTTTCTTTCATTAGCCCTCCATTTTGAATACATTAGAGGATATATTAGTCATGAGGGCAGTGAGGGAGAGAAAGAGAAAGTAAGAGAGAGAGAGAGAGAGAGAGAGAGAGAGAGAGAGAGAGAGAATGAAAACAGAAAGATAGAGAAAGAAAGAAGAGCGAGGTGGGGGAGAGAATTATGTGGATGTGTGGGTGGAAGGTTCCTAACCCCAGTGGTGTAAAAAATCTTGTCAGAGTGTGAGAGAGAAAGATTTTTTGTATTCTTTTTTTTTTTCCATTTCTTTTACAGTCTTTTCCCTTTTGGAGCATTTCCTTTCTCTGCTGAGACGGATTCTAAAGTGCAGCTGTGGAGAAATATTGCTTGATGTAACTTAGCTTAATTGAGCTGAACTTTATTATTTGTGTTACAGTCTCGGCTTGGTGCTTGAGAATATGTGTGTATGTAAGTGTTTATGTGTATGTGTGTCTCCTGGCTGTGAGATGCCAGTTTGTTATTCTCAGAAACACTAACAGCCCGGAGTGCGAGTAAAGTCTCAAGGGTTTTAGTGACCTACGGCGCAGCTACGTTACAGTGAACAACGCCTGCAGGCACTCCAGACACACCGCTGTCTCGCACTTGTCCTGTTATACATTTGATGGAAACCATAACCGTGTTTTGCTGTGTTTGTCTGCAGTGGATGATTAAAATATAGGCAAAATTATGTGGCACATTTACCTTAAAATAACTTGTTGATGCTGCACTGACCTGTAATAAGGAGAATAGTGCTACTGTCGTGGCTGATTAAGGCTCAGCACACTACTAACTGCAGTATGTAACACTGGAGGAGCAGACTGGGTAACACTTGTGAGAACGCTGTGTAATGCTGTGCAACCCTGTGCAACCCTGCTGAGTCATTTTTACTCCACCATCTCAGTCCACATGCTTCTTTTTCCTTTCAGTGACGGTTCTGTGTCTCTCAGCTCGTCCAGAAAAACGTGTTTTTTATTGGTGTCTTAAAGTGCAAAATTACACCTCCCAACTGTAGGGGGAGCCCAGATTGAATAGTGTTGCTTTAACTTATGTATTTAGCTCCACTTTTAACTAGCTAACTTAGCAATTAGCGTGCTAGCTAACGCAGTCACAACAAACAGAAAATCCCAAATGTCAGCTTAATTACGCAAGTTTATTACATACTCGCTACATTACAGTCTGGCACATTGGGTGGGTCATTTGTGTACCGGGAGCTGAAGGAGCTAACTTAGCATTTCCTGAGGTTTGGATCTCAAAGCTAGGCCATCCTTTCAGAGGTCAGGGCAGCTAGAGCAATCGCATAGTCATGTGTCACCAATGTCACTAAATTGGTTCACGTAGTCAGTTGCTGAGAATCCCCTTAAAATTATGCAAAAAAATTAAATAAATAAATTTAAAAATCACAATTCATAAGCTTAGCATGAACGTGGATTTGAATGTCACAGTTATCACTGGTGCAATTTAAGATTCTTTCTCACCATAGATTTGGTGCCACCCCACCAAAAGTGGTGTCCAGCGCTACAGCCAGTGGCTAACTAACTTGACTTTCTCAGACAAAAAACAATTGGGCTACTGACCGACTAACTAAAGCATATTTATCATTATAAGGGCTGTCTTGAACTGAACAGGGTCAGTGTGGAGTGTATTGACCTTGATATCTCGTTTGACATTTAGTAGATTTCACATAGTGTAGTAACATAAACTGTGACCAAATGCAGAAACACTAGTTTGTGCATATATACTGCAGCTACACTTGCTTACCATGTAATCACACAGTGTAAAACGTTTTGGGAAATGAAGATTTTAATTGCTTGCAGCATTGACTTTGACAGTTTAACATTTAACATACAGAAGGGTGACTTTATTAATATGATCAAATAGAGCATTATAATATTTTCGCTGCTGGACTCCCCCTACAGTTGTGGAGTGTAATTAATTTTTTTTTTTACACCACTGTCATAAATATAAATCACACATGGAGCTATGCTGTCCCTCATGGCATTTTATGTGACAAGTGGAAGGGGCATGTGTACTGAGATGAAAGAAAAAGTAACATCATAGGATTTTATACAAATATGACTATAGCTATGCAGCTATGCAGCTATGCAGCGTGATTCTCACGAGGGGTCTTGTGCATGTTAGTGGCAATGATAGAGATGGCATTAACCCTGTTACAAGCCAAACATTTTTAAGATGTTATTTTCAGCTACAAATACTAGATAATGTTGCCATAAACTGGAGGAAAGGTTTGTTTTGCATTAATAAAAAATAATTTGTTTGTCATTTTTTGACTTTAAAAAAAGCAAGCAGGAAGTGCGGATTCAAACCTGTCAATAAAGAATGCTAATTAGATGCAAATGTAATCCATTTGCATTTTACATCCAATTTACTTTCTCAACAGGTTTGAACACCAGCATGTATTGTTTACTGCCTGCTGACACTCAGGCTGATAATTAGGTAAGGAGGATGAGCCTGTTAATGTAAATGTAACTTGTCGATCTGGAATGTAAATTGGATGTAAATGTGATTCATTACATAACAACGTGTTTAATCATGGAATTATGCCATTAGAAACAGTTAAGCAAAGTGATGATAACAGTTTTACTCTACAAAGTTAAGCAGGTGACTCTAAAAGCTTCTGTAAATAGTTCACTGTGCTTTGTAATGTTCTTTATTTTATTATCATAGCTCACTTTGGTCCCAAATTGGCTCTATTGGAAACTGGGTGGATCGATAGTGGACAGATGAATGGAGGCATATATATGTATCAATGGATAGACAGACAGGTGTGTGCATGGTTAGATGGCAGGAAAGAGACTCATGCAGAGAGTCTTGCAGTGTATGACTGATGAAGGGGCTGGGTTTAAGATCGACAGATGAAAGCTGGAGTGGGGCGAGTGTCAAAGAGTGAGCAAGAGGGAGAGAACGAGAGAGAGACAGAGCAGGCATGAGAGAGGCAGCTAGCTGAACGTTGTGCCAGGTCACTGCTAACTGGAGCACCATGAATTAGTAAAGGCCTCTGGCTAAGCTTTAATGGCCCTCAGCCTAAGCCTGCAGAGAGGAGCAGGCCACGTCCAACTGCACCCAGCACACAGACACAATGCTACGGATCAGGAGAGCAGGAGAAGACTGGAAGAAAAGAGAAGAAGGCTGGGCTGGGGGAGAACAGTGGCGCTCCAAAATTCCAGGATTCCAAAAGAAATGGTACAGAAAAAATAACTTTTTAAAAAACTATTTAAAAAATTAGATCTCCTTATGGCAGTGATGGCATACACCTCAAGTAGTGTGTCAGTAGTCGGTCAAATGTACTAATATGAGTTGTTTTCACATGTGATTTCGCTTTTAGCCTCCTACGTTAAATGAGGATAAATCTGAACGTGATTCCGTAATTGAAAGCAGTACTCTTTCCTTGCCCAGAGCAAAGAAAACCCTTGTTTTGCAAATTCATCTTCAATAATCAAATTACACTCCTGCCTAATTACAACAAGCATGGCCTATTTGCACTCGTGCATTACTGCGAATCCCTGCCCTTTTGTATTGTTTGGTTGCGCACTGTGTCAGTTGGAGGGCTGCAATTAACACAATGAATGTAATTATATACATGAACTAGAAAAATGAGGACCCCACCTACTTCAATGTAAAGACGTAGAGATGTAGAGATGGCCTTGGTTCAAACCTTGGTTCAGTTAAAAATCAAACATCACTTAACCTTAACCCTTATTTTGACTTAAGGGTCAAAAATGACCCGCCACTATGTTTAACAGCAGAGAAACTGCCGTTATAACCTTAATGATTGTTTTCTCCTTGAAACTGAATGACTTTTCCTAAAGTGACCCCAGCATTAGAAAAGGTGAAACATCGTTTTTGTTAATACTTTAGTAATAGCTGTATGCCACCAGGGTCACTTTTGACCCTTTGGACAAGGGGACTATACAGATTGTTAAGAGTACACAAGGGTAAGTGCAGTCAATCAGCCAAGACAAGGTACCCAACATTTTCTTTTAACGGCTAATGCAGCTAACTGGTAATGTAAAGCTGATACCTATCCACTTAGCATATTAGCATGTTATCAACTTAAAAGAATTGACATGGTTTGAGACGAGTAAATGATGATTCAGGCACATAATTTGCAAGATATCTTGTCTGACTGACTGCATGAGAGAAAAACTGTACAACCTGATTTCTATTTTGGTGTGGAACCTGAAGGTGTGAATCTGAGCTTCTCCAGTAGGCCTGATTCCTCTGATCTGGGCTAAGCCCTCCTCTCTGCTCTGTCTGAGCGTAGCTACTACAGCGCCGTGTGTTGTATGCTCAATGTGCGGCTTTGCCAGCGAGGCTCTACCTGGGCCCTCTCTTCATCCATTATTCATTGAAGTAATGAAACACTCCGACGAGGCGCGCTCCCTCTAATCTCTGCCATTTTCTGCGCCGCTATCGAGAGCCGGGCTGTTTTAGGGGGATGTGTTTTAGGTTGAAGCTGCTGGAGCCAATTTTGTGAAGCGTGCTCCAGAATCTGCAGTGAGAGAGGGAGGCTACGGGGGACCTTAGACAGCCAGGGCAAAGAAACATGGGAATTTAAAGCCACTTCAGTTTGTGCAATGTCATGTGTGTGCTAGTTCTATGAGTGTGTGTGTGTGTGTGTGTGTGTGTGTGTGTGTGAAGGGGTGGGGGTGGAGGGTCATGTGGCTCACATTGATTTAAACCAATGATTAAAATGAAAGTCACCTAAATCAAAATAGGGATACAACTAGAAGTTAAAGAGGGCAAAAAGCTAAGAAAGCATGCACTTGAAGATAATCAACTTACACAAATAGATAAGCATTAATCAAAACATAATAATCATGAAAACAAACAAATTTAACATATTCACACTTAATTGAAGATGTCAATTCTAGATTATTGAGTACATGGAACGCCCTTTAAAATGGAGTTTTGGAGTAATTTCTCCAAATGTTTATAATATATATACATATAATATAATATAATATAATATAATATAATATATATTATTTTTAAATTATTTTTCTGTCTGCTTTGTTTTTTTCTAACTCACTTGTTCTGCAGTTTCTGAGATATTGACACTATTCCAAGCCCCCCCCCCCCCAAACCCCACAACCACCCACATGGGTTACCACAGTAACTGCTTGGCCACACCCTAGCAACCACCTGAGACACCATAGGAACCACTTAAAATACCATGGCAACCATCTTAGCAACCACCTGATAAACCATAGCAACAGGACTGGGCACTATTCAATTGAAAATGAACCAAAACCGTCATTCAAAACCTCTAATCATCATAATTTTTTGGCTTAGATTTTCTAAAATTCTGTTACTACATTTTTTATTGTTAGACCTTTCTCACACTGTATGTGTACTGTGTCATACACTGCCCACCATAAAAACACACTACCGTGTATGTAGTTATATGACTCTGCCTTGTACAGGTTGGACATTGAAAGCAACATGGAGGACAACTGAAGCACTGAGCCAACTGAGCAACTCCAGTGGTTAATAAAATTGTTCATTAATCATAATTTAAATTGATTGTAAAATATTGAATTGTGGTTGTATTGGCCAGCACCTCATGGCAACCACTTAGCAAAAACAGTTTCACCCTAGTGAGCACATAGCCACAACTTAGCAACTGCCTGGAAGGAGAAACCACTCAAGATGTGCATCTGTTCTGTGTTTTTTTATATTTCCACTGATCTCCAATGTTCAAAATATGATTTTATTTTCTCCATCTGGTGAGAGAGCGGGAGAGAGAGAGAGAACCACTTCAGACAATTTCATCACTGTGAACATGCTATGCTGTATACAGCACTTATGTATTCTGTCCCTCCTGCCTCCACTCAAAAGCTTTTACTGTGCAGTTTAAGTAATGCAGCCTATAGAAAAAGTAGACTATAATTGGTATGCAGGAAACAAGTCATATATACGGTGGGTGAGGTGAAATAAAGTGTTGCCGGCCGTCTAAGAGATACGTCCGTCTTTACACTGCTTGCACAGTGGCCAGTGTCTTTGATATGAAATTCTTCACAAACGTCATAAGGGAAAAAATAAATAAATAAAATGGAGCAAGATAGGATGTAGATGCTTTAAATGCAACACAGTCAGGAATTGGAGTTTAATATCTCTCCCTATGTCTCTCGCTCTCTTTGTCAGTGATGGATGGGCAGATCGTGATGAGGTGGTGGAGGGATATGAGCAGGAAGCTGATGGAGGAATAACTATGAAGCTGCAGAGCGAGGAAGTGAAGTCATTTAACGACTACTTTCTGAAGCTGCGTCTGGACACCAACACCAGGAACCCATGGTTCGCCGAGTTCTGGCAGTACCGCTTCCAGTGCCGCATACCTGGGCACCCTCAGGAGAACCCTAACTACCAAAAAATCTGCACAGGTAAACAAACAAACACAGCGATATGTGCACGGACATGATACTGTCTAAATAAGAACATTTATGTTGCTCTATGTTGATAATTGTGATGATGTAGAGTTTTAGCATCAGAAGGTGCTTCTCATCCAGCTATGCTGTCACTCATTAATACAACTGTTTGATGACAAAATCGAATTTGCACCAATATGGAAACGACATGTCGAAATCATCACACAATTGTGACAAAGAGTGTCAGGTTGATAAGTAATGTCAAGTAGACTTGCTTAAGTGGTTTCTGACACTGGATGACAGGCATGCAGTTTGCACAATACTAATTGGTTGGGTATTCCATTACTGCAAACCTTCAACACCACACTACTTTAATCCATAAGTAAAAAACGACCATTGCTAACATGGTCAGATAGAAAACTAGATAGACTAACTAGATACTCAGACTCTAGTCCTGCAGGGCCCTAGCAGTATTCAGTGTTTAGTTCCTGAGAAAAAAAAATCAGTGTGTGTATATGTGTGTGTGTATATATATATATAGTGCCACGGTCACATAAAATAAATAATCAGTAATTTTTTTACCTATGGGGAGTAAAAATACTCTTCTTTGAATGTCTCCATGACATTCAAAACCATGGGTCAAATCAACCAGTGGGCATTATTCAACCATCATTTGAGGTAGTCATCATAATTGATTGATTTTATGCAAAAATGTTAATCAGTGACTGTAAAATCCCACACACTGTACTTGAAATAGCTAGGTAAATGGTTTAGGTAATGCACTGTTTAAATGAATTAAATGTTTAGACACTGAGGGCATTCAGGCATTCTTTGGCATTCTTGAAAATCATTTTATATGGTAACAAGCATTTGAACTGGGTTTATTAACACAAATAAATGTATTACATTTATAAAAGGTATTTGTATAATATAACCATAACCCACGCCAGTTTAAATTTTCTCCAATACATTCTCGGGGTCCAGGTCTCCAGCCTCCCAGCTCTAGTTGCAATATTGTGGATACAGTCATCAATCATTGTGAGAATAGTGAATCATGAATCCAGTATCATGAATTGAATAGAATTAGATTATATTATGACCTCAGTGCACCGTTACACCTCTGCTAAACTGTGCAGTGCTGTGGCCCTCAAGTACTGGAGTATGAGCACCCTGGTGTAATATACATGGTGGCTATTTAGACATTGTATGTGGTAACTGTGTATGTATTTTCCCTGTTTCTTTCACAAAATGACCCTGTCTCTGCTGGTCCGACAGGTGACATAGGTAAATTAAGCCGTGTCCTTTACCTCTCCCGACCCCTCGTGCTTTCCTACTTACTAATCCCATCGACTGCTCTGACTCGTCTGCGCACAAGCATGACATTTCCTATCATGCCCAATGATTGGGATAGTGCCTGAAAAAGCATTGAATGTTGCTCCTGCTATGACAGAAGGCCGATTTTGACTGTTTCTCATGCTTATAGAAATGTGAGCAGACATCTTACTGCAAACAGTTTTACGGCACTCTACTACGGTAGATAAGACACATTGTGATCGAACAGGGACCTTCTAAATGCTCATAGTCTTCTACTGTTGTTGTACCCTCCCTCTCAAAGATGTGGCCAGTGGTAAGTGTGAATGGAGAGCTATGTGGCAATGGTGTGGTCCATGCACTGACAACTGCACTGAAGGAGCACCTCACCACTATGGCAAGAGTTGGTGCATGGAGTTGGATTGATATTAAGCTGTCCAGAGCAGGTCTGACTTATTTTTGATTGGCATCAGCGATGGACTTGCAGCGAGTGTTGTTAAGTTTGTGAGAAAGCAGTGGGAGTGACGAGAAATTCATACAATGCAAATCAATGTACTATGGCTAAATTGACAATTGAGCAAAGCAGTCCAAAATCTAACAGTCGGTGTTGACTGAGGAGCTTTTCCTGATTATATTAGCACTTTGTCATCCAGTTTGCTGCGATATATGTTCACACATTGCCTCTCTTGTTCGCTCAGAGAGCCGTCAGCCTCACATCGATCAGAAACGTCCCTTCTTCTGGCAAGTGTTAACAGACTCCTATTTAGCTTAAAAAGACAAGCAAAGTTGTTCAGCAAAGGGCACGGTAGAGGCCTGCCAGCGAAAGATATCAGTCCAACTCCTTTGTACTGCTCGCGGGTTAGACTCTTGCACTGAAAGCACAAGTGAAGCCTGGTGCACATGGAGCGAAGCAGCCCCTCTCACAGTGTGTGTGTGTGTATGAATGTGTGAAGATGACTACAGTGCTCACGGCGTGCGTGGAGGTCCCTCTCACAGCTGCAAGTCTGCATGCGTGCGATATTGTGAGATCGGTGTGTTTGCATTATGACTGGTTTCTTCACTGAGGGACCTCAAGGACACAATGCTTCACTGTTCAGCTGTGTGCCGCTTCTTTCATTAAAGGAAATAAACGGATGCATTGTGGCATTAGGACCTGGAATCCTGTCAGCACTTATTCATTTAAGAACTCAATAGCTTTGGATGGCTGTGAGACCCATAAGCAATGCTGTGTGGCTTATTTGCAGGCTTGCTTATATATACATACATATATATTGTCCATTGCAAGTGTCCAGTGGCTGGTCACTCCTAAATTATGAATGCTTAGGCATGCAAGGCTTTTAGACATGCACTACAGAAAGCAAATAGTTAGCTACCTATGTCACACGCCAAAGGAAAATCTCATTATTATTGAGATCTTGCAGCTGAACCAACAAAAGCCACTGGAAACCATGTGATGATTTCATGTGTGCCAAGGTTTTAGCATTTATGGAATTTTGGAAATGATTAGAATATTTTCAGCCTCACTGACTGAGACTTCTTTCCCAATAGGAAATGAGAGCCTGAAGGACAACTATGTCCAGGACAGTAAAATGGGCTTTGTGATCAATGCCATCTACGCCATGGCTCACGGGCTGCATGACATGCACCAGGAGATGTGCCCAAACCATGAGGGCCTGTGTGAGGCCATGGACCCCATTGACGGCAGCAAGCTTCTAGACTACCTGCTCAAGACCTCCTTCACTGGCGTCTCTGGAGAGGAAGTGTACTTTGATGAAAATGGAGACTCTCCTGGCAGGTAAACACTGCCATGTGACATAACCCTAAATGAGAGGCATATATGAAAAGATATTTTTTCCCATTCAATTATGTGACATTACCTCACACACAAACACACATACACCCACAGACAGGTGCGTATCTGAGTGTAATAGGCTTAGAGTGGAACAGATTGCCTGTCTGAGGTTGCAGATCCAGCCATTTCCACTCCAATTCCTAGATGCGGTCAGCTCCTGTCAGCATGACTTCTCCCTCATAGAAGATGACAGGTTGAAGTTACGCTGCTGCCACCTTCACTGTTGTTATAATATCTGCAGCTGTATACAAGTGTTTGTGTGTGCACACCAGCCCCCGGGGTCCACCTCACTTGCTTTCTCCAAAAAGGTGCAAGCATTTTGGCTGGGGGCACTAACAGCCCTTGTAGGCCACAGGTTCAAGTCCCAGATGGTCAGTACGGAGTGAGGAGCCTTTATCTGAACTCGGAGCATGTGTGAAGACCTAGAGCATCCACAACTGCTGTTAATGTAGCTGTGTTGCTCTTTAGTTGACTAACCCTCTCTCTTTTTCCCTCAGGTATGACATTATGAATCTGCAGTATGTGGAGGAGCTGGGTCGCTATGACTACATCAATGTGGGCTCATGGCATGAGGGTCTTCTGAGCATTGACGATTACAAGCTCATGACCAACCGCAGTGAGATGGTGCGCTCGGTCTGCAGCGATCCTTGCTCCAAGGGCCAGATCAAGGTATTGTGTGGGCTCAGATTGGATGTCTTTGTTCATTTTCCATCCAGAGTATCACAAGGGCATGGAAGCTGTTATGTTGTGGGAACATTTTGCATGCTCCAATAGCATTTATTGGAAAAATGAAAACAAAACAAAATAAAACAAAAAAAACTATGAGGCTAATGTAACTAACAGGTACCAGAAACATATGTACTGCTTAGCAGTAGTGTACTTCACCTGCCTCTATACACTTTCTATTTACTGTATGAGGGGCGGTTTGGGTGAAAATGAATATTAATCAATAACATTAAGGCATGTTTTCCCTTCCCTCCTCTCCATCATTAAGCACTAGTCATCACCTCTACTACTACAAAATCCCCCTCCTCCTATTTCCATTATGCTTCTTTGGCTACCAGAATTTTGTTCCTCTCTTGTCCATTGTCCTTGGGCGCTGATTTGGTGTTGCAGGAGGCGAGTGGTCCTCAAACTGAATTGATGGATAAAACAATGTCCCACCCACACTCATTTCTTGCTTTTCTTCTGTTTTTAACATGGAAAAATAGCAAATTACAAAATAATTTAGATATCCAATTCCTTATCTTTTATCCATGTTAACTTATATCAAGTTAAGTAATTTCAAACACACTTTTTTTTACACTAGGTGGTTTGTAGCACTAGCATGACTGTTTTTTTTTTTTTGCAAGCATGGAAGAAATGACAGTTAAGGGTTTGTGGAAGTCAAGGCAGGCTCTGGCTCTCAGATAGAACAGGTAGTAGTAGGCTAATGCCCCATACGATACAAAGGCCTTTTAGAAATCTTTAGCTCACGCAAACTTTATTGTGCAGTGTTGCTTGCACAAACATAATCTGCATGGACAAACCATCAGAAGAAATCTTTGTCTGAAGCCTCATCACAAAAGTTCATTTTAGAAGTGGGGGGCATACCTTTGGGCTGTGAGGCGACCAGCGGCACAGGAAACATCTCACAGGAAGAATGGATTTCACTAAATATCAGCCAAGTCTAGAAGCATATGCGATACAGTTAGTCAAGAAAAGCAGGAAAGACTTCTTTAGCAGAACAATCATCCAAAACATGTCTCCAAATCCACCATGGACTGCTAAACAATGTATATTCCAGAAATTCCAAGAATTCCAAGAATATCACAGAGGTGTGGGTAAAATCATGTTAGATTTTCACTGTCCTATAAGTGTCTTATGACTGTCTCCTTGATCTCTGATCCTCTGGCTGTAGGTGATTCGGAAAGGGGAGGTGAGCTGCTGCTGGATCTGCACTACCTGTAAGGATAACGAGTATGTGCAGGATGAGTTCACCTGCAAAGCCTGCGATCTGGGCTGGTGGCCTGATGATGAACTCGCAGGTGAGAAACCAGATGAGGCCTTCAGTCTGAGCAGTATTTTCAGAAATGCCATCTCCACTTTGCATGCACTCCATTACCCTATGCCATTACCTTTCTTGGTTAAAAAAAACAACATTCTGGGGTGTGACAGCAGAGATAATGTAACTGGTCTGATTTGACAGTGGAACCCACTACCCTGTGACATCATGCACTTGTCAATCAAGCTACCTCTCTGTTAGTCTAGCTCTTCGTTCATAGTATCATTTTCCTACCTGAGGAATATTTTGTGAATCCATAATTGGAGAGACACTCCAGTTATCTGGCCCTACATCTTCCTCCTTCTTTTCTACGGGTGCAGCTCTCCCTCCCTCTCTCGCTTCCTCTCTGCTCTGAGCTGCGTGTTGTTTTGACAGCTCGGTGCAGCGGTGTGGAGAGAAGTGGGCAACTGTGAGTTTGGAATCCCATTAGTACCCAGCAGCCATGTGCCAGGCACAACAGTAACGGCGCGAGAGCCGGGGAATTCTGATTACCTGCGAGGCCAAGCAATCTGAGATAGAGAGGCCTCTGTTAGAGAGAGATAGGGGAAGGAAGAAAGGGAGAGGGAAAAAGGTCAGCACAGAGGTCTGCCAAGTACAATGAAAGTGTGGAGGAGGTGAAAAAGATCAAGAATGGTGAGGAGGGTGCGCTGCTGGCAAACGAGCTGCTGTATGATTTGACAGTATGGCTCTCCATAAAACTAAATTATGAATTGCTTATGCTTATAAATCTTCATCTCAGTGAGCTCTCTCATGCGCTGATGTGTGCACACATGCACATTTGCCTTTCCCTATTGCCCAGATATTCCCCTACTCTGGTAATTCTTTCATTTCTTTCCATTCATTTATTTTATGCAAATGTGATTTTTTTTTTTTGCTGTAATGTGACACAGATCAGTTTTTTTTTCAGAGCTGTGTGAACCCAAAGATCTCCCCAATTTAGTTGTAGCCATTTCTTGTCTGCTAGCTAGGACGTCTCCTACCACATGATACCACATGATCAGCACAGGGAGGGTGAAGGCTAGCATGTGCTTTCTCTGAGACATATGTGTAACGCCAGTAGGGAGTTAGAGAAGGGATGTTAATGCAGAGGATTTTTTTACAGGTGATATGAGGGCTATAGTCATTATTACAATCAATCTCAAGATAGCCAGTGTTTAAAAACACACCCAGGATACTCAGGACGTGGAAAGATAGAAACTAGAGAAAAAAAGACAAAAAAATATACTAGACACATCTAGTCACATCAAAAGATTTGTAACAATTCATAGCCAAATAAAGCACAATGTAATGCCTGGAAGAACCCACAAAGAAAACCACAAACATCAAGAGCCTTAATGCTGACTGACAGGGTGTTTTTAACACTGCTAGGTAAGGGGTGGAGCTTGACATCATCAGTACTAACAAACAAAAGAGCACATGGCTTGAGCTGTGTGACGGACACAGTTCCTATGGACAGACCCATATGACAACATGAAGCCAGCAAGCTTCATCTTTTTGAACTGCTGCTAACTCAGTGTCATTGGATAGCTCAACATGCTTGCAGGAGAACACAAACTGCTGATTATGTTACATGTAACGAGACAGTTCCAGGGAGCAGAACCATGTGACAAGACAGTTCCAGGGGATGGAGCCACATGACAAAAGCAGTTTCAGGGGGCAGAACCATGTGACAGAGACAGTTCCAGGGGGCAGAACCATGTGACAAGACAGTTCCAGGGGGCAGAACCATGTGACGAGACAGTTCCAGGGAGCAGAACCATGTGACAGAGACAGTTCCAGTGGACAGAACCATGTGACGAGACAGTTCCAGGGGGCAGAACCATGTGACGAGACAGTTCCAGGGGGCAGAACCATGTGACGACACAGTTCCAGGGAGCAGAACCATGTGACAGAGACAGTTCCAGAAGGCAGAACCATGTGATAGAGTCAGTTCCAGAAGGCAGAACCATGTGACAGAAACAGATCCAGGGGGCAGAGACATATGACAGAAACAGATCCAGCAGGCAGAACCAGGTGACAAAAAAAAAACAGTTCCCGGGCAGACCCATGTGACAAAAGTAAAGCCCGTCTACTGCATCTTTTTTGAACTGCTCAACTCATCATTACTGTAAATCTCAGTAAGCAAGGGGCAGATGGGGCAGAATGGTAGCAAAGGGTAGCAAAGGGTAGCAAATGATACCCCTTTGACCACAAAAAAATCCCTGATGTTCACAAAGAAGATATAACCCACTTCCATTAGTCCTTAATTGGATACATACATGATATATGGACATGTGACCATAATGACAACAGTCAAATTGAAAGGCATGCTTTTTTAATTTACTTTTATTTGTTATTACATCTGTTACCGCATTTGCATATAACGCATGATCATCTTACAGTGTTGCCATTGTGTCATCAGGGTTAAACTTGGTAAAACAATTACTCAGTGTAGGGACAGTGAAACAGCTGATTTCTTTGATATTTGTGAAAATGAGTCAGCTGACCTTCTTTGCAATAAAGATTGTGCTGCGATTTTATCACTACGGCGATGTTGGGTTATCTTGCAAACATCATGTTTTTGCTGCTGTTTATGGCGCATGTGAGTCATGCACATGACATAATTAATGTTGAAGACGTACACAAGCAAAGGAGAGGAGAATTCACACTAAAAGACAGATATGGGTCACTTACAAGCACAAAGCAAAGATCAAATCTAAGCAAACTATCATTGCAATCAAGCAATAAGGCATCGTTTTTCTCTCTCCCGCTTTCTCTCACTCAGGGTGTCAACCTCTCCCTCTTAAATACCTGGAGTGGAGCGCCGTGGAATCCATCGTGGCTGTTGTGTTTTCCTGCCTCGGCATCCTAGTGACACTCTTTGTCACCTTCATCTTCATCCAGTACCGGGACACTCCAGTAGTCAAGTCATCTAGCCGCGAGCTGTGCTACATCATCCTGGCGGGTATCTTCCTGGGCTACATCTGCCCTTTCACTCTCATCGCCCGGCCCACTGTGATCTCCTGCTACCTGCAGCGCCTCCTGGTGGGCCTCTCGTCCGCGATGTGCTACTCAGCCCTGGTGACCAAAACCAACCGCATAGCCCGCATCCTGGCCGGCAGCAAGAAGAAGATCTGCACGCGCAAGCCACGCTTCATGAGTGCCTGGGCGCAGGTGGTCATCGCCTTCATCCTCATCAGTCTGCAGCTGACGCTAGAGGTCACGCTGATTGTGCTGGAGCCCCCAGAGCCCATCAAGAGCTACCCCAGCATAAGCGAGGTCTACCTCATCTGCAACACTAGTAACCTGTGCATGGTCGCGCCGCTGGGCTACAACGGCCTGCTCATCATGAGCTGCACATACTATGCCTTCAAGACGCGCAACGTGCCAGCCAACTTCAACGAGGCCAAGTACATCGCCTTTACCATGTACACCACTTGCATCATCTGGCTGGCCTTTGTGCCCATCTACTTCGGCTCCAATTACAAGATCATCACCACCTCCTTCTCGGTCAGCCTGAGCGTTACTGTGGCCCTGGGCTGCATGTTCACGCCCAAGATGTACATCATCATAGCCAAGCCGGAGCGCAACGTGCGCAGCGCCTTTACTACGTCGGACGTGGTGCGCATGCATGTGGGTGACGGCAAGGCAGCCGCCGCAGCCTGCCAGAGCAACAGCTTCCTCAACATGTTCCGCAGGAAGAAGAACAACAACAACGCTACCAGCAATACCAAGTGAGTGACATGTCATGCAGCCTGTCACAACATAATACTGAATAATTGTGTAAGGATACAGTCAGTTATTATTTTACACATTTAGATGAACAAACTGCTGTGAAATATAATGGGCTGATGTCAAGTGGTCCACCAGTCCTGGTCCTGAAGATCTGCTGGGTAGAGCTTAGCTCTAACCTCCAGCACACCAGATCCTGACTGCTATCTTTAAGCGTGCAAGATTTGGGTTGGAGGTGAAACCTACAATGAGGTAGGTCTCCAGGACATGCACTGGTGACCACTGTCTTAATCTAAATAAGGTTTTTGTATGAAGGTTCCACTGGTGCAAGCCTAGGCTAGGCTAGGATAAGCTCAATGTGTGAAAACTGCCCCACTGTAAATAACAAAGATTCTCTTTCTAAGTAGCATATCAACACGTTGGATCATGTAGGGAGCACTGATAGTGTTCTCTCTAGCACATGTGTGTATTTCAGTCTTCTCTCTTATGTTAGCTCTGCCATGTTTCTCTCCCTGCTGCAAACTGGAGAATGTATGTAGCGCTGTGTTAGCGCCAGGCACCGCATAGCCATCCTCTGTCTGTCCCTAGCTCTCCTCCGAAACCTAATTTTCATCAAACCACCCCCCGCACAGTCCGTCCCCCCCTTCCCGATATTAACCCACTTCTCAAACCAACCCCCCTCCCCACCTCGTCCTCCCTCTTCTTCACTGAAAAAAAAAATAACCCAGTTATTAAGATCGCTACTCCTTCAGTCTGTGCCCTGCTTACTCTAACAGAAGTGCAGCTTTCAGCTCTGAGGCTTCTCTGTCCCTTGCCTGTTCTGCTTGACTCTATTACACTGCTGACTGCCGCTTGTTGTGTGCACAGTGCTAAAACCTGGACAGGGAGCGCCACAGGGATCTGAAACTGTTGAGGGGAATTCCATGAAGGCCTGTGTTCATTTCTGCATGACGTACAGTGCAAACAAAGCGGTGCAGGGAGGAGATGGCAGACAATCAGCCATCTCACATTCATAATGCTATCTGAACCAGTCATTATGAAGCTAGTGACAAGCATGTTGTAACTCGGTTCCTTTGAATGTGGTGTTTGAATAATAACGGGATCCAGCTAGGATGACTAACCCTTAGAGACAACGTTTTAGAGCCGATTTTAGCATTGATGCTGTGTTGAGATGTCATGACGATGTACTGATGATGTTATTGTGATGTTGTTCTGTGTGTCTGTGTTGCTCTTTGGCCGCATCCCCACGGGAATAACGTTGGGTCTCTGTCTCGTTCATAGTCCTAATGGAAAGTCTGTGTCATGGTCTGAATCAGGTGCCCGGCCCCAGGGGAGGGGGTCGAGTGTGTTCCACAGACTGTCTGTGCATGTGAGGAGGCAAGCGGTCGGTCAGAGTCAGACGGCGGTCATACGACCCCTAACTAATGCCTCGCAAGCCCCCCACCCCGAGTACCACCCTGGCCTCGACACAGACCGCAACGGCTCGCAATCCGACGACAAGGCTCTCTACAACCTCAGCGAGGAGGACGACGAAGGGGGCCGGCGCCCACGGAACCTAAACGGAACGCCTCAGGATGGAAGGGAGCCAGCCCCGTATTCGCCCGCTCACCTGATGGACCACACTACTGACCATCTGGAGGGGGGACGGGTGGACACGCTGAGCTCTAACGTCACCGCTTTCGACGAATCAATAACTGCTACAGGCAACAGAGTGAGCCCCGCCTACAACCCCTTCGCCAGTCAGCTACCTCTGCCCCTGCAGGGCGAGATGTTGTCTGAGGAGGGTTCCGAAATGGAGGCTCTTGACCTCATTCATGGCTTTCTGTACGACAGCACTGTACAAGAGGAGGAGGAGGAGGAGGAAGAGGAGGGCGGAGAGGAGGAGTTAGCTCAGAGCAAGCTTACTCTCCTGACTCCGCCCTCGCCTTTCAGAGACTCGCTGCGATCAGGCGGGTCCATCCCGGGGTCTCCTGCATCCGACAACAACCCAAACGCCCCCCAGGAGGTGACTTATGCTCCCAAACAGAGCTCTTTCACACTGTGAGGGCAGTTGCTCAGGACACAGAAAACGGCTGGCTCCCACTTCTCTTACTTGTCTTCTTACTTCTCGATCAATCTGTTAACTGTATACTTGGGTTTCTCTGCAAGATACTTCTGTCAGGAACATAACATTGCAAAAAGACCAGAAAAAACTATAAAGGCAAACAAGCGGAATGTCTGGTTGGGATTATTTTTCTCAAAGGTGGTTCCAGCAGCCTCTGTTTTCCATTATATGTGGGAAACTTGGAGCACCAAAAAACACAAAGCTGCTGCTGTGCCAAAAACCCCACTGGCTAGCGTTGCATAATCTAGAGTCCAAATAGCAGTTTGCTGGTATGAACAAAGGGAGAAACTCTGGCCTTGGGACTATGCCATGCACGTATGGACTATGTAGCTTCATGTCCTTGATCATTAACTTTGCTGAAAAACAATATCGTCGGTGTTGCTGAAAGATTCTTGGGTATTTAGTCCTACGGAAACATACAAAAACTTACAGTATACAGTATATATACTTGAGTAGACATGTGGCACAGATAAATGTTCGGCCATACACATCAGAGATGCAGTCATCCAGATTTGCAAGATGGAGGCTTATTGAGAACTGAGTACAAGTGGATGTCATTGTCATGTCAGTGGCCATCAAATGTTGCTTACTGAGAACTAGACTCCAGCTCTGATGCAGTCAGTTCCATACATACACACACACACACACACACACACACACAAAGAACATTGTGCATCCAGTCATGTCCGGTTATGAATGAGCGACTTCCTGTGGAACGTGCCAACTGTGAGCTACTCTCTCCCTTCTCTGACCACAGGTCAACCTGTGCGCCTGCACTCCAAACAGTGATCTGAGTCAAATGTCAAAAAGCTACGTAGATGAGGAGATTGATTGTATTGTTAAGCAAGTTGTTGAAATACTATTTTAGTCTAAATGAGAAGGTTTTTTTCTTTCTTCTGTTGCCAAGGTCATTAGAAAATGAAAAAAAAGACCGCTATTTCGCGGTTCTTCACGAGTCTATTTTTTGTCTCATGAGAAAGTTCATCCTTGAACATGCAGAAAAAAAATGTTTTTCAAATGTTTGTATACTGTTCAGCCATCAGTTGTTTTTTTCCACACAGATGGTGTCTTTGTATTACTGCTAAATGTTTCTATGACTAGAATGTTGAGGAGATTTCTAAGGTTTAAAAGCGTCTTATTAACTCCCTCTTTGTGCAAAGGGGATGTATATTACATGGAACCTGAGATACCTTCAGATACTTTTACAAATCATCAGTATTCTCTTTGGAATTCAAACTTTTTAAGCTTTATTTATGGGTAGTTGCTTCTAGTGGTAACTCGTAGCATTTACCAGTAAATCTTGTGTAGGGTTATGAATTTTGCAACTGTAAGTGCTTAATTTACTCCGTAAATTTCATATAGTACTATTAGAATGCAACTCTCTAAAGAACAACTTTACATAGCCAATATTAAGTATTGTAATAAGTACTGTAAATTGTAATATTAAGTCTTTTTTGTGCAAGGTGTTTGGAGTTGAATCATTTGTTAAATGTAAAAAGTAACTGACATAGCTATCACCTGTTTACATGCTCAAACCTAGGAATTTCTTTCTTCCTATTTTCTGTTTCTTTTTTTGCCAGGACAAACCACGCTGTAAAATAAATATTTTGTATCTAACGAGATGTGTCTTAGCTGTCTTAGCTTGCTGACTTAACTATATTACTCTCAAGCAATCATTTCCAGAGCTACGGTGGGCCGCCAATAACAAATTGTCATTTTTACAGCAGGCATCGGGCACGAACAAAAAAAGTACAGGCCTAAGCCATTTTACTTTACGTCTTATTTATTTATTTATTAGTTATTTTTTAGGGTACACATACATTTTGCCATATGTTGTCCTTCCAAATGCCACTGGATCCTTTAAACGAAGATGTTATAAAGAGGTTGAAATATGGATATTGCTAAATTTCGCTAATAGTAGTGTGTATTGAATTGACATCATGAGCTCAGCAGCCCCATGCAGATCAGCAAACTATGTGAGTGTGTGGTAGTTAAGTGGCTATGCAGTTTGAGTAGCTGATGGTGGATTGTACTGTGAAGAAAAAGCCCAGTCAGTTCCATGAATGTGTTAGCTTGACTGTAGCATTATTTGTATTTCGACTACTAAACAACCTTGTAATTCAAGAATCCAGGGACATTTATCAGGACATATTGGGTTTGAAACATTTTTTTAAACCTCAGGGTACAATACTGCACATTTTCTCTGGGTGGGCAGATCAATAGTGGAATAGCTATCCTGGTGTTCCGATCCTGGTGCTACTTTTCGAGAACCCATCCTCATAGGACAATAATAGCGTTTTCACACCTGCACTTTTTAGTTCGGTTAAATCTGACTTTGGTTCATTTTCACCTCTGGTGCGATTCGTTTGGCCAGGTGTGAATTCCGGAATTCCGGTTCATTTGTGGTAAGGACGTGATGTGACCTCAATCCAACACCACCAGGTGTACTCTGCAAGTGCAAAACAGCTCTCATAGCTAGGTGTTAACTAGTCTACTGCCCAGATAATTACTACAGCTATGTCATCTCTGCCATTTCTCCACGGAATATGCACTAGGCCAGAACTCAGGGCCTTCTTTCTGTATTTATTTTTTGGGGGAAGACGTTCTCAGGTGGTTTGTGGTGACGCATTTTGGTGCACTTGAGGTTTTTGCCTATGTGAAAACCAATCCAAACCAAAGGGGAAACGCTCCACATTTACAAACTCCTTAACTGATTCAGAGCAGAGCAAACCAGCCATAGTATTCATTAAGGTATTATTATATTATGATATGTAGTATTAATATAGGTATCAGCTGGTGTGGCTGCAGATTTTTGTTCTAATCAAGCAGAATCACAACTCAATCCTATCCAAAATAAGGGGGGGGGGGGGATTGTGGACACAACCAATGTGCTTATTTACTCTGGATATATGGGATATATATGGGATTTTACCCAAGTATGTACTATGTAGTACACGTACTATGAGCCAATTATCAATCTGCATTCTTGTCTGTATTTGCGTTGTTGTGGCCTTGGGTAATATCATGAGTTGCAGCCCAAGTACTGTTCCAAACAGCACATATAGCCAAGTATAGCAAAATGCCCAGGTGTGTTCTTGCTCCACCCACCTTATTGAGAATTCAGGTGACTTGGGACAGCCAAATATCCCAGAATGCCTTATGCATCACGCTGCTGTTCCAATTGCAGAATGGCCGTACAGCATGGTTTCTATAACTTTTGTCCCACAAAAAATGTGAATCGGAAAGGGGGTAGTACGAAACAAATTAGTCTGTTAATATTTGGTGTACTAACCTGCCAGATCTGCACTATTAAGATAAATACATAGTATATAGTTTATATAAAAGGTGTTTAGTGCGCAATTGGGACAGAGCCACTATAATCACTAGCTAGCTACGTAGGAAGCAATGAAAGTCCCGGGCTCCTCATTACTCCCCGCCTCCATTCGCTTGATATGGACCCGCTGATATAGAGGGTGGACAGGCTCTATAATCAGGTCTCAGTTATTCATGTGCTTTAAAAAAAATTATAAAATAAAATAATAATAATAATAAAAATAAAAATAAAAACCCGCAGCCACATCAGCCCTTTGCAGATAGGACTGGCGAGCCCTGTTGTAAAAAATAAAAATCAATAAAAATCTCATAGACAAAATCTGGACTCTCTGTGTTGTGATTATTTGCTCTTCCCTCTGGACACAAATGCATTCCGCTGATTTTTGATATGTGCTATGATATATGCTATGAGCTACTCCAGCCCCGGCTAAACCCCCCTGTTTTCAGCTAGCTAGCATAAAGTCCCCATTCACACACTGGGGAGTTGAGGGGAAAGGAAAGTTTAGCCTCGCCCGTGTCAGAGATTTGGAGATTTCCGGGTCCTGTGACTTATCAGGTGGTTGTCCGTCAGGAGGAGAGGGGCAGCCTCTCCGCTTTCTCTTTTATCACCTCTTTCCTTCCCCCAGCAGAAAAACTAGCTCCCGTCTGATCCACACACTCCCTCACTCTCTCACACACACATACACACACACACTCTCTCTCTCTATTCTGCAGGCCAACTCGAGGGGAGAGAAAAGTGGAAGTGGTTGTGGAAAGTTGTCGAGTCGTCCCCCCTCCCTCAGCAACTGTCACTCACTGGCAGCAGCAGCGGCAGCAGCATGGCTGGCGGCTCGGTGTCCGAGTGTAAGGAGTACTTGTTCAAAGTGTTGGTGATTGGGGAACTTGGTGTGGGAAAGACGAGCATCATCAAACGATACGTCCACCAGCTCTTCTCCCAGCACTACAGAGCCACCATCGGCGTCGATTTCGCCCTCAAAGTCATCAACTGGGACAGCAAAACGTTAGTTCGGCTGCAGTTATGGGATATCGCAGGTAAGACCGCACTTCCTGAAGCTACAGTGGGCACTTAGGGGGTGGCAGGAGGTCTCCTGAACACTGAGCTCGACACCGAGCGCGTTTACTCGGCTACTGAACCCCGGCCCACAGACTCACAGAAGCACGTGACTCCTGAAGTTTACACCACGGTCTTCACACGGGTTACTGTCTATTGAAGTACCCTAAAACAACTAGTCAGGCCATGTCTGAGCTTTCAAAACTTTTTTATATTATAGAAGTAAAGGAGAAGTGAGAGGAACCTGGGCTCTGTGTTGTGGTCATGTTGGCGAACATAATTGCAAACGCAATGTAGGTCATTGGGACTCTCCGCCCAGAGAGGGAGGGAGGGAGGGAGTGAATGAGTGGCACCGAACTTCAACAATACAAAATCCGAGAAGACAAATCAAACATCTGCTCTTAATGTGGCTTGTGTTTTTAATCAGGCAGTCAAGATTGTACTTCACTGTCTGAGAGCGAGGAGGAGGAGGAGGAAGGAGGAAGTGAAAACCTGTACACCGAAACTTTGACTTCACTATGAAGCAATGCCTCTGATTCCAGGGCTGCAGATAGTTTTTCAATCTAGTGAGCGAGTGAATGAGGGAGGGAGGGAGGGAGGGAGGGAGGGGGCAAGGAAGTTTCATAACCTGGTCTATCTACATAGCTATGCTTATGAAACAATGTTATGTGGCCTGACTCATTCAGTCATTCAGTTGCTGTAAGATGTAAATACATATATAAAATGATATGCTATAGGCCTACTGTTCAAGCATATCATATCATATATCATCACACTAAATGCAAAGACGTTTTCTACTGCACTTGAGCAACTATGCAGTCATAACTGTGACTCTGCAATGTGACTGCCATTCATTGGTGTGTGAATCAGGCCCTCATTTATGTCTTTATGGCGTCTCCTAAGCCATTCAGAGATGGTTTATGGGACGAGGAGTTAAACATCCCTGAAAACCACCTCACAGGTGACCGATACATTGGCGGACCTCTGAGACTTTGTTTTTCCATAGTTCTGAGACAAGGTTTCGGCCTGATGTGTATTTATAAAAGACGCCCAAGGCACAAAAAAAAAAAAAAAAAAAAAGAAGCAGATTGCAGTATCTTTCTTTATACTGCTTTACTGTTATCAGCATCTGAAAAGATGCAAGTTCATAGTAAAATTACTATTTATGCAACATATGACTCCTTAATGGTTGAAGAAATCCATGGAATTCCCCTTTAAAATCTGCCGCCAGAGTAGACTTTGAGCTCTTGACTCTTCACTCAATGGATGATGGATTAAATGTATGTATTATAATATTTTGCTTGGTTTGAATAACATGCTTCAGCAGTTTTAGAGATATTTTAGCAGTCTGAGTTCCCTTTAAATATAAGGAATTTGTGGGGGAGAAAAAAACAAAACAAACTGAGTCCAGGAATTTTTAGCTCACCCAATTAAGAAATTGCGTTCTTAAGGAAAATAGCAAATGTAAAAAGCAGAGATGGTGGCGTTTTAATGTGTGGACAGTAAAGGGTTAGGAATTTTAGTGAGAGCTTTGCACATTTACTAGTGACAGCGACAGCATATGCTTTTTCCATGCCCTCTGTAATCAGGGTCAGCACCTGCATCTCAAAAAGTCTCCCGGCTGCTTTTTGCTTGAGGCACAATAGCGCTGCAGAGGCACGTGTAATGCGATCTGCCAACAGGAGTCTGAGGAAGAATGGCCGCATTTACTATTCAGTTTCATTTTAGTGTCACATGTGTGCCAATATCCTCTGAAATTGCTCTACGGTGGTCAGAGGCTGCGCCGGATTATGAGCCCCTGTGCCGTACCACTTAGGATAATACGCATCATGAGGTCATCATAAATCGCCAGTCTTGCGAAGGGAATTGAAGTTTAACCTCTGAAGCTGACAGACCGCACTGTGAGTACCGTATCTGAAAACGCGGCCCAGACATTGGTGATTTAATTCGGGGAGATGATAAAATACCTCATCACTACATGGGGCAGGGTGGGCTCCATATATTTGCTCTAAGGGAATGGCGTTTCATTTTCATTGACTTTTCATGGTATAGCTCCAGGGGACTTCAGCCACAGCTGCTTTTTGTAATCCATTTGGTTCCTTTTCGAAACAGTTTTGAGAAAATAATTTTATTTTATTTATGGGAAGTTCCAATCACACATTTGTACTTCCTTGTATCTAAGTGCACTTTTTTTTATAATGTTATTCAGAATACTGTATGGGAAAAACACATCATCTGAAAGATGGATTTAACCACAAATGAAAAAAAATCAGATTTTGATATTATGAAAATGTGGATCATGTGGGAAATGACATACTTTACTTTTTTTCCACTTTACTTGAGACTCGCCAAAACTGTCTCTCGCAAAAAAAGTGATGTTTGTTCTGGAACTCATTTTTAATTAACCTTTTAAGTTTAATTTGGCTTTCATTCATTTGAACAATTTTCTCCTTAGCCCCAAAATATCAAATACACCCTCCAAACTGCACATATTCATTTCAGAGATATCTCAAATAGATATGGTATGTGGTAAGTGACACTGTATTACAAACCTACCCAAAGAAATACACTCGGTCATCTATAGTATGTCAGTATGTGAGAAACCATATAGGCAAGTTTATTAGACTCTCTCTCTCTCTCTCTAATGTGGCCCCATGTGACCTTGATCACTCTGACATTAAAAACTGAGATTTTTTTTTAGACATTCTTCTGATTTCCTGTAAAACATACCTTTACTTATGTGAATGAATTGTTTTGGTGCTTGCAGTGGGTGTCTTAGCTTCACAAAAATAGTGGAATGTGTAAATAAAATAATGTATAAACGACGAGAGGCAGAAGATGAGTTTCCATTGTCCATTGGTCAGTTCTACACAAAACTCGGCCCACGAATCCACGAATTACAGATGAGACGCAGATGACGGACACACAAATCCACCAGTTAAACAAGGTGAGAGGCAGGGATGAGTCTCTTGACTCGTCTTCGCAGCCTCAAAACTCACGTACGATCTGGCAACAGACGCAACGAAAGAGAAAGACTCTACAGAGTCAGGAACTGTATATCTGCACTGTATTATCACAAAGATATTAATAGAAATATCGAGAAACCCCGCATTTGAAGCAGCAGCTAGTTAATCTCTTTATGGTAGAGTCCTGTATGAATGTACGATTAAGTGCCAATATTGGTTATCTCTTCAGTTGGGCCTGGTTGAAAACCTGTGAGCAACCAAACTAGCATTGCAACATCCCTTAACTGTGGTAAATCACTGTAATGCAAGCTGTAATTGAATAATAATGCATGGTGATAATAAAAAGACTGTGTCAATTCTGAAAGTGAAACTGGCCTTTGGAGAGCGGTTTCCTAATAGAGCTGTTCCGTCTCTTTCCCCCTCTCTCTCTGCTGTGACTGGAAGCCTTAGGTGCAGACAGGGTAATGTTGTTGTTTCAGGTTCAATATTTTGAAAAGTATCAATTATCAAGAAGAGGGTTCTCTAGTAATTGTTAATCTCATGCAATGTTTACAAAACTGATTGACTGCAACAAATACAGTCATTTGAAACCAAACCAAATCATGCAGAAGCGTGATCCCAGCATGATTAAGGGCAATTATTAAAGTGACAATTATAGTTCAGATGACTTCAGACTTAAAGCACAGGAAACTAGATGTGGAGCAACCGTTCATATTTTTTTGACAGTACTAGAACTCGAGAGTGTGTAGGTGAATAAAGCCCTATATAGACAGGATTCATTTGACATAGGGAGGTGGGTTAACGTAATTATTATTAGTGTCTCTCGTTCCCGTCTGAGTCTGTTGCCTTCTGTAATACGAACTGTAAAAACAACCCCTGGTTATATTAATCCCATATAAATTGGCTTGGTCCAGGCTTGGTCTTTCTCCCACTAAGTAACACTTTCGGTCCAAATCAAGTGGCTCGTACAAGTTTGTGGCAAATGTTTAGGGTCATAAACATGATTTTTGGTGTGACGGTGATGCATAAATCGATAAGAGACACTCTTATCGCTCTTGTCCCAAATAAGAAATCTCTTATTTGGGATTTCTTGTCCCACAGTGCTGTACTTTGGCATACTAACTGATTTAGCAGTAGTAAAAATGTTAAAAATATTAAACATAACCAGAAAATAAAGCCTTAAAACATGGAAAACAACTCTGTGCAACGAGGCTGGTTTACATCGCTGTGGCTACGCTACCGTCAGTCGATCTGAAACTCCTACACAGTCCTTTCTAGCTTTTAGCCTCACTTTTATGCTTAATAATATTTGTATGATTTATTTTCCCCAGAAATGACTTGGCTAATGACATCTCAAATATTTACTGTCAGCTTGACATGTTTTAGGCTACTGTGATATGGGATTTAGGCATGCACAGCTTGCACAGTGCTAATTGGTAGGGTATAGGCATTCATTACTTGTGGGATAAATTAGCCTTGTAGCTGCACTACAAAACACCAAGAAACAAAGCTTCGGAAACCAAATACGAGAGAGAACTGTTATGTAAAGGATTTTTTTTTTTTTTGCTGAACTGTATCTTTAATTCAGGCTTTGCAGACAAATCCAAGAAATCTGTTCCAGATGCCAATAGAACAGCGCTATTTTCTGTTTACTTTTCAAAGGCGATGTTGCCAGGCACACATGCTTTAGAAACTGTTCATGTGTCCTGACCTGAACCCGTTCTCCTTGTCTGTCGAAATATTCTTCTTTCTAAAGCAACTGGTAGAGAGGCAGAGGTCCATAGAAACTGATTGAGAACAGTTCTGTACCGGATAGCGACACGTTATTACATGTGTCCTTTTCAGCTCACTGGACCTCAATCTTGATGGAATCCAATGCCTGAACGTGTCTGTGCGTGAAGTGTGTGGAAGAAAATACTTTTCAGGAAACCATTGACCTGAATTCTGTTCATTCGCAGTGATGCCATTTAAGGTTCTCCATAATCCCAGTCCCTCGATCCCAGTCCAGGCTAGTATTAACTTAAACAGATCAGATCACTTTCCTTCATTCAGTCCTCTGGCTTCATGCCCTCCATTAACCCTGTTAATCAAGCACGTAATTGGCAGTTTGGTGGAAGGACTTGAACGTGACTGACTTTTTTTGTTGTTGTTGTTGTTTTTAACTCCCTCTCGACCTAATGATTATGATAATGATCCTGAATGGGATGACTGTAATCGAGGCCTTCGGTGAAGATGTGTGAGTTGGAGCCTGAGTGAAACCAGGGGCTCGTCCTCCCACTGCAGCCCAGAATAGCTGTACTGCTCTTGGGCTGCCTAGGAGAGATGAGCAGATTACAGCCCTGCAGCTTCAGAGAAAGCCAGACCGTCGTGTCAGTGATTTGGGCAATTTAAGATAATAGCGATTCTCTCTGAGAGAGCAGTTGAGAAAACAGTGGAATGGAGCGATCGGTTAAAGCGTAGGTCAGGGTATCGGTGTGAGAATGAAGGGACTGTGTTTTCGAGAGTGCTGATGAGAAGTTGTGTTTGTCTGCTGCATGGATCCACTGTAATGCCTGGAATTTGATCATTATGGGTTTCTTGCAGTTGCGCTGGCTGTTTTTACATGACCTTGCCCCTGTTGAATTTTAAATGACTGTGGATTGTGACTCATCATAAGTATAAACACTGCCATCTTAAAATTAGCTTTTGCTGTAAAACCTATGAATCATTTTTGTCATATTTCTTCAATCACTCAATCTTTCTTCATTTTTTTGACACATTTTTCTCAAAGTCTCAAAGGATGCAGCCTAGGAACGTCCTCTGGGTTTGTAGGAACCTTTGAACATCTGTTTTCCTTTAATCACTGTAATCTTGCCCACGTTAATTTTATTTAGCTTTATTTTATGTAGTTAATGTATAATTTTTTATTGTGTGTGTTCTGCTTTATTTTGTACTTGCACTGTGTGTGTGTGTGTGTTCATGTACTGTCCCCGCAGTTGTAGTCACGTGACTCCGTTCCGTCCCGTCTGCGACATGGTTATAGGAAACTAGTGTTCATGCACCCTGCTTTGATGACCTACAGCACTGCAAGTATTCCTCAACACAGTACACCTGATCTAGCTTGTCAAGTGATTGGGTCCTTCAGGAGCTAGGATTAGCTGTGCTAAGTATGTAAGACCTATGCAGTGTTCTGGGCGTCCAGGAGAAGGAATAGGAAACGATGGGGTTAATATGTTGTATAGTCCACTCTCGGGTAGCTGGTTTAGCTTGTAGTGTATTAGGCATACAATGTAATCAGAGAACATGGTCTTGCATAGGTCATGTTTTATATAGGGCTAAGGAAAATAAATAAATAAATGAATAAATAAAAATGTCTGCCTAATGCTTGTCGTAGTCAGACGCCAAGCAACTTAGGCTAAGCTTAGCATGGCATGGTGCTAACTTGCTAACGGCTTACAGTTTGAGGTTTCTGGGTAACAAGGCTTGTGAAATTTGGTTCCACATTGGATTAATTAATATTGGCACATTGTCTGTCATATTGTCTGCATGACTGCATGTACCGACCTAGGGCTGGGTGATATGGTAAAAATGCTAGCGACTGATAAACTGCTATTTAGAGACTCTCCTTTACTGAATACAGTGATTTTTGTTCAACATCTGCAGCTCTTCATCTAATGAAACCACTCTAATTACACTGTTAGTAATGAAACCTGCAGCTGATCAGCACTTACAGTATCCGATACAATCAGGATAACAGAATTTATCACAATATGATAAAATTTCATCATATTGCCCAGCTCTGTATCAAACTGGAATGCCTGTACCGTGGTGGTTTGGGACTGCTCCACCTACCGCTACTCCTCCGATAAATATATCCTCAAATATTGACTTGGTATGTCTGTCAGATCTAAGCATCCAGTATCCGCCCATCTCCACTAACAGATAATGCACAGTAATGGGCCACCAATTTACGTCATGTAAACTGTGCATACCTTTCACACAATTGCCTGATGAGCTTTTCTTTATGGAAATGGAGATAGCTGCAAAAGTACCTTTCAGCCTCAGTTTGCCCAGCATGTCAATGTGGCTTAGGGCAAGTGTGTAATGACTTAAGCATGCAGTTTGCACAATGCTAATACAGCAACTTGGCCCCGGGGGTGGGGCTGAACTTGTCTTGGCCGTTCAACTTTGTTTGGGTATGGGTAAAGTTGCATGAATTAGCGTTTTCCACCAAATGAACACTATTTGTTCAGTCATCTATGAAAGCAAGTACACTAGACAGCAGTCAAAGTCGTCCTCTGATACCAGACGGGCTATTCCTGTGTTTTTGCTTAATGAGGGGGAATGGCCTGTCTTGTGTGAGGTGAGAACACTTCCTCTGAAACCTGTCTCCGCCCTGCATGGTGTGGTGATTTCTTTCCTTGTGTCGCTTCCACTGTTTTTAGTGTCACTTCCTGTTGGGTTAAATAACAGGCTCCTCTGGAGGATGTTCACTGTGTCGACAGATCGCCTCTGTCCCTGTCTGGGTGCTGCCTTCTCGCGTCCGCTCTGCCATCACTCGTGTCGTGGGTGAGGTGAGGGATGCTGGGGCTGGTCAGTGTCTAAAGTGCGTCGCTTGTCACACTGCAAATGAGGGGGTGGGGCGGCTGGGGGGGGTGAGACTTGCAGCTGGCTCGTCTGGCTTGGACTGTTTCCATGGCAACACACCCACAAGATAGTAACCGCGATTAGGACCACGCAAGGAAAACTTCTGGTTGCCATGGCTATGGACGAAGACTTTCCCTTTTTCTCTGGCTCTCGCTCCCCACTTATTTCTTTTTGCTCATTCGTTCTCTCGTCTCGCTTCATCGTCAACTCTTCCTGCAAACAAATCCACACTGGCATGATCTGAAGCGCCCCATTGTTATATTGTAGCGTGGGAGGGTTGAGTTTTGGCGCTTGCTTTTTCCCATACTGAAGATGAACTAGTGGAGGCTAATGGAATTAGCTTAAAACCTTATTCCAGCATTATTTATTATTGGAATCGATACAGCATTGCCATTTTGCTCAGAACCTCTTTTGCTGTCCAGCCGTTCGCTGCCCACTTTAGCAGCCACCAGTGTCTCAGGCATTATGTTATTGAGAGAAGTATCAATCAGAGATGAATGGAAATTGATTCTTGACATCAAGTGTCCAGGGCAGACACAAAAGCCCCCCATTTCTCACCCTGGTAATCTTTCTAAGAGCAGCAAGGAGAGCTTGCAACTATTGACCAGCAGCGCTATTGAAATACACCCGAAGAAAGGCACCCGGTGTACACCCCTGACTGTGGCGTTTAGAAAACAGGGCTCAATAAAGAGCTCTCTGTCAAAGGACTAACATGCTGCAGATTGAATTAAAGGACAGTGGAACAGTGATAACTTGGAGAGTGTGCTTTTTGTTAAGGTCAGTTGTTTTTTGGCAGCGTTGGACTCAGCATGAGCAGGAGCTGAGCTTCACAAATATTTTTTTGCTCTGTTTCCTTGAAACGTACTTTTATCCAAAGATTAAACTGTTCAGACAGCGAGGTGGGTGGAAGGGAGAGGATGAATTCTGAAGTTAGAAATACAGATGGCACTGATCCAAGAGAAAATGCCAAATTGGATTTTGGAGTTTGGGTCTAAACTGGTTCCTGAAATGTCCACGTAATTGCTAGAAATGCATGAAGTAAAACAAGCTTTGTGGTCATGTGTTTAGAGCAGTAGCCTCATATGGCGTAACACCAGCATTAGAACAGAACAACAAATTGTACCATGAGCTAGAATATTCAGTTGTGGCCAGAGGTTTGCAGTCACTTTAAACATGAATGCCTTGGGCTTTTCAATTTCTATGTAAAACAAATTCCTTTTAAAGTTTGTTTTTTTCTGGGGAATGAATCACAACATACATGTTTTAATGAAAAAAAAAAGTCAGACACATTTAGATTGTTCACACTATAAATTCAAATGTTGACACCTTTTCATTGCATTGAGCAGCGGAGGAGTGGAACTGTGTTCTCTGGAAGGATGATGCTCCGCCCAATCAAATCAGAAGTATAAACTGAACAGGTGTCCCAATACTTTTTGCTCATATAGTGTTATTCTGGATCTGAGAACTATGCTTTGGTCATCAGTTTGGTTTTTACTTTGAGGGACGCTTTTATCTATATCGCCCATTTGTCCTCTGTGGACTTTCAGCCTGGTGGAACCTTTGTAAGTGGACTCTGTTGCATACATATTTGAGTACCCCTGGACTAGACACTATGTTTGGTGGACACCGAACACTGCACATCACCATAGACCATGATGGTGGCAGCATCATGCTGTGGCCGTGCTTCTTGGAAGCATGCACTGGAAGGCTTGTTTAGGTAGAGGGTTGAATGGATGCAGGAAAATGTAGGACAATCTGATTCAGTCTGCATAAAAACAACAACTTGGAAGAAGATTTAACTTCCAGCAAGACAATGACCCGAAGCATACACCAGAAACTACACAGAAAAGGTTAAAAGACAAGAAGGTGATGAATGTTCTGAAGAGGCTATCTCAAATCCCAGACCTTATTCCAATACGGAATGTGTGGCTGGACTTGGAAAAGGGCTGTTCATGCCAATCCCCAACAGGGCAACCTGACAGCTTGAGCACGTTTGTAAAGAGGAATGGAGTAAAATTGCAGTGTCTAGATGTGCAAGCCTGTTTGAGGCTGGTGCATCTACTAAATACTGACTTTGAAGATATATGGTTTTAGTGTTGTTATTTAAAAAATGTAATTCTTTTTGGCAAGCTTTTAGCTGGGTATTAGAAGTGACCTGGATCTCATCCAATGCCCAAACTGGGTGTCATGGTTATTGCAGCTTCATTGTAATGTGTGCCCAAACCAAAGGAGAGCACACTATGCAGATATATTGCCAAACTCTTACATCATGAGTGATTGTGTGTGTGTGTGTGTGTGTGTGTGTGTGTGTGTGTGTGTGTGTGTGTGTGTGTGTGTGCTTTCTCTTTCTCTTTCTAAGCCCCAACCTGTCACTTGCACCTTCCTGCTGTAATCCGCTCCATTTCAAACGGTTCCCTCTCAGTGTGCCCCTTTCTCTCCTCCCAGTGACAAATAGCTGACATTCTCACAAATCCTGTTATTAAGATTTTTTTGGCCAGTATTAAGTGGAGCTGACTTGTCCATCGTTTTCTCTGTCTCTCGCTGTTTTCTCTTCCTCACCGGAGAGCTGCAGCAGCATATGCAGAACACCAGCCTTGAGCTCTTGAGAGCCTGTCAATTAATAGGCGGGGAAGAAGGAGAGGCTGTGTTGCCGAGGCTCCAGTCTCAAGCCCAGCGCTGTGGAGCGGGCTTTTTCAGGGCCCACACCAAATCGCAGAAGAACGTGGAGTCCTCCTCTTGTGTGTCAGCCCCCCTGGGCATTCACCTGAGGTTAAAAGGACTAAATTTAGCTGGGCAATCAAGAGCAATTAGCTGCCGAGAGACCCGAGGAGCTTTTGGCATGTAAAGTGCACAGCTGAGAGAGAGGAGATAATGAAACGGAGACCATTGGGGGGTGAAACACGTGCTTTAGGGCTGTAGCATTAACAGTAGACATTAAATGGCTGAAGTCAAATTTGGATGTTGAAGAAATGTTGCATTAAAATGTGGTAAATGGCTGTTTTTGTGTGCTTCATATTGTTTCATTGTTCTCTCCATGTCTAGATGAATTAATTCATCTAGTATGACTCAAACGTGTGTGCTGAAGAAATGAAGAATGGGATCTGTGACCCAAACCTGCATTGTGAACTTCATTTTTAATTATTTGATGATGGGTGTTTGATTTCCCAGTGTCACATTTGACTCGATTCCCTTGATTCTCCTTGAATGAACTCCATTATTAGAGTAACAAGGTTTCTACCCAGTGCTGGCACAGTCTATTCAAATTGTAAATGATCTTTGGTCATTCCGTATCAGGACTTGGATCTCGCTGATCTAGAAGCCGCAACACAGAAAGTGATGTCGAGTTATGCTGTTAGGCTCTCTTATCTCAAAACATTCATTACATGCAAGCTTGTTCCCCCAAAAAACACCAACTTTGATTTCTGATGATGTGATAACTCTGATCTGGTACTACTGCTGATGTAAGAGGGATTGGAGCATCTACAGTCAGGTCTGTGAGTATTTGGACAGTGCCATGCTCCCTCTTTAAGGCTTTCAGTGTTCTGACATTAATCATTTAGGATTTTACATAGGCCTTTGTTGACATAGGCCTTCACCATGTCACAGGCTCAAAAGTAATTGGACAAACTAACAGGAACTAGAAGGAGTATTATACTGAGATTGTAATACTAGCATACATAGATGTCACCAAATGCTTAGTTGCCTCCCCTGAGATGCTTTGCCAGGCCTTTGCTGCATCTGCCTGCAGTCTGTGGTCACTTCAGAATTCCCTCTGATACTTCTAGCAGCAGTCAAATCATCAGTAAACGCCAGTGACCCAGTTTTAAGACATCATCTTGTTCAAGAACTGACCTGTTCCTTTCTATCAGTCTCATCTGGCCTTTTCTGTTCTTGAGTGTAACCAGTGATTTGCATCTTGAGGTAAACCCTCTGTATTTACATTCAAGAAGGAGTCTTGATTGTAGACTTTGACAATGATGCGCCTACCTCCTAAAGAGTGTTCTTGACTTGATGATGTGAGGGTTTTGTCTTCACTAAGAAAAGAATTCTGCTGTCATATACTACACTACTCTACATCTCCATCCTTGGCTCGGATGACACTTGTGAGACATTGTGGCATAGACTTTATCAGGTGATGGAAGGTGTTCATTATAGAGATTAACTGCTTCACAGTGGCACATCAATTGCTCTGTGCCACCCGCTGGAGTCATCCTTTCCCTCTGGTATCAATGGCCGCTCTAGGCACTACGGCAGCTCTAGAACATCCCACAAAGATACTGCCATTGAAACCCAATTATTATGCCCTTTTGGACATCTGTCGAAATGCGCACTCTGCTACAACTGCCTTGTGTGCTTGCTTGCTTTTTATGTGCATCGAACCCCATCACGTGGCAGCTGATATGATCATGACAGTAGGCTAAGGGTGGAAGCATCGCAGGAATCGCTGACTTTATGGGATGTTTGCCGCAATAGTGAAGGTGTACTGAGAATGGACCAACAGCATAACGGTGTTGCCCCACGGGCCATTGATTTCAAAGAATGTACAAAACAGTAGATTTCGGCACTTCTTAAGATTCTCTTTCTCTCTGATTTATTATTATTTTAAAAGCTAATGATGGCCTCCTTTACTTGCATCAACACTTTTTAGACAGCATATTGAGAGCTTCCATAAATGCAAATGTAACACTTCAGGACTCAATTTCAGGTCTTTTATGTCTCTAATATGTCTTGAAACAATAGGGGAACAGCCCCCACTTAACCATGAAATGTCCACTAAAATCTGTCAGTTGTCAGTGAAGTCAATTAGCCTTCCTTTTGAGCCTCCATAGTCTTCCTCTAGAGTCTATAGAGGCAAAATGACTAACTATGTCACTGTCCAAATACTTATGGACCAGACTGTAATAAATCTGTACGAGCACGAGAACTGTAATCTGCAGTTAGATTTGAATCAATCATTATATGATCATTATATGAAATACAGAAACTGAAAAGTGTTCACATAATTTACATAATGCTCACATAAATGCCTGCTGCTAAACACACACACACACACACACACACATCCTCTGCCTCACGGCACTCTTGCTGTATCTCTTGCCGGGAGAACAAGGGAAGGAAAAGAACAAAGTGGTGTCAGACGATGGAGACAGGAGTGTGATCAGAGTCCTCCGGCGTGTGTGAACTCTGATCTGAGCTCTGGCTTAACACTGCTTACACACAGGCATCTTCTGGAATCATCTAACTGCTCTGAGAAGTCGTCTTCTCATCAGTCAAACGATTCTGCCATCGGGCACGAATGGGATGTTGAAAGGTGCCGGCACACAAAAGCGTTCTGATGTTTACCTTCATCACCTGGAGGAACAGCTATGGTGCCCTTGCACAGATGACTCGGTTTTGCTTCTTACCTAAAGGAATACCTTCCTTACATGGCTTCGGTTTCACATTGCAGTCTTAAAGTAATGAAAGCTTTTGACCACCAATCGGCACTGCCTAAAGTTGCCGTCCAGACCATCTCCACCATTCCGGGGCCAAGCCAGAGAACCCCACCAGCCAACCCTCCTCCAATCTTCCCCCAGTAAGACTGATCCCTGCATAGACCGCATATTAAAACTCTTATTATAACACACACTATATGGACAAAAGTATTGGGACACCTTCATTGTTTCTTCTGAAAGCAAGGGTATTAAAAATAGTTTATCCTGCTTTGTCGGAGTACCTGCCTCTACTGTCCCTACAAAGAAGGCAAGGAGCATTGCTGTGAAGATTTGATTGCATTCAGGGACAAAAACGTTAGCAAGGCAGAGACTCCCCAACTCCTCCCAAAAGTGTTAGATGGAGCGCAACCATCATTCCAGAGAACGCAGTTCCACGGCTCTGCAGCTCAATGCTGGAGGGTGCCAATAGGTTCTTGTTTTAGTAGTTAAATTTATGTACCTCTAGGGGAATGTTGGTCTCACTTCTGCTTCTTTTATTAGTTTTCATTTCAGTGTATCATTTAGTTATTTCCCTATGTCATGCTTTTACTGTTATTTGTTTTGCAATCTGGTGTCGCCTAGAGGAGGATGAGTTTCCCTTTAAAGTTACTTCAGTCCTGGTTCCTCTTGAGGTTTCTTCCCCTCCCTCTGAGGGAGTTTTTCATAGCCACGGTCACTATTGGCTTACTCACTTGTGGCTCAGACCCCAGATAAATATCTTCATTTGAATTTAAGATAAATTCCTCTGCATTTGAAGTTAGTAGAAGATGAACTGATCTCCAGAAGGTGTAGAAATGGGGGGGGGGGGGGGGGTAGGAAAAGTGAAGGAAAATGATTAAAAGTCCCACTCCTGGACACAGCATTTTCTCTGCTCTTAGTCCTCTGACTCCTCTCCATGGAGGGACTGATAAGAAGGTTTAGGTCTGCTGCTGAACAAATTACACGAAGGCCATTAATAGTGGCAGCCTTTTTTCATTTCATAACAGGTCTGGAATAAAAACGGCAATTAGCTTCCGCGTAAGCCACCGATACTTGGTCGAATGCACTGTAGAACAATGTATTGTGCATGTTAAGCCTTTTAAAGCTCCCTGTGGACGTCATTGTGAGCACGCTGAACTTGCGGCGATGCAGCCTCGCTGTCTGTTTCTCTCTTTCTCACTTACACTCTGCTTCATCCATCCTTTCGTTCCCTTCTACTCTGCTGCTTGTCTCTCCGTCTATTCTTCTTTCTTCTTTCCTCCCTCATTTTCCTCCCCCTCTCTATCTTTTTGCATTAATGCCTGAGTGTGTTAGATGAGAAAGGAGGTCAAGCTCAGTTTAATCTTTTTTTTTTTTTTTTTTTTTTTTTTTTGTGCATGTATATGAGTCAAAAGACAGCCATTTTCTCCCAAAGCCTAACAGCTCATGTTTTCCTGCCCTCCTGTGGTTTCATTGCTCCACCTTGTTCATGGTCTGATCATTGACGGCCTTCTCTTGTAATGTGGCTTTTGGCATTTGGTCAAGCATAGGTTGGTGTTGTAGCGGATTTTGTGGGATTCTACCCCAAGCTGGTACATGATTTCTGTGTGTGTGTGTGTGTGTGTGTGTGTGTGTGTGTGTGTGTGTGTGTGTGTGTGTGTGTGTACATGTTGAGACAGTGCTTTGATGTGGTATTAGCAGCCACTACTGAGGAACCTCTCACTCTCCATCTTCTACTTTTTCTTTTTTTCTGTCCATCCAGCTTTCGAAGACTTTGCACCGTGCTCCACTTGATCTCTCCCCAGGCATGATGAACCTTGAGAGGGAGAGAGTAGTAGAGAGAGAGAAAGAAAAAGCTCAGTGTGAATGCCTCTTATTCACTCTCTCTTAAGCTCTCCTAGCTTACGGCTAGAGCAATCATCAGTCCTACACAGCAGAACACAGTTAGCTTTTGCTTCAGGCATTTAAACAGGGGGACCTTTTCACAGACAACGGATTTCTGCTAGTTCATGTCCTCCTTTTCTTCTGTAGGTATTTTTGCTTTTCACTAACTTCTGCCAACAGACTTTCCCAATGTAAGGGGTTTCCTCTCCGTTGTGCTAAAATTGAGGACCTTTTAAGGATCTTCTGGAGATGGCACAGATGAGTTCGGCAGCTCTGAATGGATCTCTGAATTCGATTTTGAAATAAGCTGACGTTCATTTCTGTGAAATATCTGGTAAACATGATATCATTTTGTGTCTGTGTTGTTTTTTTAGGCCAGGAGCGGTTTGGGAACATGACCAGAGTGTACTATAAGGAGGCAGTGGGAGCGTTTGTGGTATTTGATGTGACCAGAAGCTCCACATTCGAGGCTGTGTCGAAATGGAAGCATGACTTGGACAGCAAGGTGAAACTCGCAAATGGCAACCCCATTCCCTCTGTCCTGCTGGCCAATAAATGTGACCAGAAGAAAGATGGGTCCAACAACGCCTCCCTAATGGACAACTTCTGCAAGGAGACCGGCTTTCTGGGCTGGTTTGAGACATCGGCCAAGGTAATGTCTATGAACAAACGCACTTGTGCAGTCTGCGCCACTGTGTACAGCTTCCCTGCTCCTGAAGTATCAGGCCTTTCACTATCAGAACTCTCTTAATTCAAGGGCCCTCCAGTTTTGCAGTTGTACAGAGTTGGAAAAGACCCTTGACCTACTACTACAGTCGTCCACAAGATCAAAGCTGTGTAAAATCAGCTATTCTAAGCCACATGTTTAAAATGTCTGGCATATTTCCTGGAATTATTCAGGGCTAAAACAGCACTTTCGTGCCTAATGAGACCATTTATCCCACCCCTCACGCCTGGGTCACGGGTCCGATATGGGCCAGTAAACACGTGAAGCAAATATGCTGCTAACAAAAGAGACAAGGCATCCAAATATAGTTGCATACTTGTGTCCAGATCTTCACAATCACACTCTTATGCCAATGTAATGCACACCCCTGGACAGATGACACATTTGACCAGGGGGGCTCAAGCTTTTGCATAAGAATGTGGGGTCCCACGTTAAATGACTTCTTTAATAACTTGGACAACACACGCAACAGCAGTATAACTACTGGTAATGTATTCACAATTACAGATGCATTGCGGAAGTACAGCTGAAGTCATTTAACACGTTTATCAACTTCAGTTTTGACTTGTTATTGCACAACTTCGAGAGCATCTCGTCCAGTGAAAAATACGTATCTCCAAAATGGTGACTTTGAATGGAAGTTATTGGAAAATATGAGTTTATTCCAGGTCATTTAGAGCATTTCTGTTGGTCTATTCATCCAGAATTGTGTACACAGTGTACAGAGCAGCTACAGAGTTCAAACCATGGAGAAAACTAAAAACTGACAAAATTGGAAATGCATATTTTTCATGGGATATCAGTAATATGCACTCTCGTGTGATTATACATGTGAATGAACTTCTGAGATACACTTATGTAATTACGGAAGCTGTATCATTGCATTACTGTTGCAACGAATAGATCACCAGTAGTTACATTGTAATTGCTTGTATATGTCTGAACCCACGTATTATTACACACTTCACTTATTACAGTCATTATGATCTTTAAAATTAGACAAAATGAAATTATGTCAAAGTATTTACATTGAACAGCCATAACATTGGTACCACTAATGGGTGAAGGGAAAAAACAGTGATTATCTTCAAGTACAGTGGTATCTGTCAAGGGGTGGGATATATTAGGCAGCAAGTGAACAGTCAGTTCTTGAAGGCGATGTGTTGAAAACAGGACACATGGTCAAGCTTAAGGATGTGTTCAGAGTAAGTGAAGTTCTTGTAATGTATTACTTTGTGCTTGTAACCTGCACAGGCCGGATACAAATAACACCAGGTCCCTTCAGTTTGTGTTTGTGTAAAACCTGTGAGGTGGTCCTGCCTGCTGGAGCAGCAAAATTTTGGCAATGACAGTGACAACAGTGTCACCGATGCCATTAACTGCAAGTCACATAGACAAGTCTCAGAGCTTTTTGTGGTTCCACTTCAAGAGTCTTTTTGACAAATTCTCTTAGTGTAATCCCCTCTCTCTCCCTCTTCTCACACACACACACACACACACACATATAGATACTGAAACACACACACACACACACAAACACACACACACACACACTCACTTTAAGAAATGATCTGTGTGTGTTAAGCCTTTTGAGTGCCTGGCTGGGTGACAGAGGGGTAGAGAGACAGGGAAAGGATTGTTTTGGGAGTGTGTGTGTGTGTGTGTGTGTGTGTGTGTGTGTGTGTGTGTGTGTGTGTGTGTGTGTGTGTGTGCTCGTGAAGGAGTGTGCTACTGCTTCTTTCACAGGCAATTGGCTGACCCCTGGTTGGCCGCTTCCTCTATTACTGAAGCTATTGTTTTTGTTGAGGTTGTATTAGTCGACCCTAGCAGATCAGACATGAACACAGTGAACACTGTGCCTATTTTTTACCCTAACTCTGTGTGTGTGAAGTGCTGAAATGCAATAAGTGTACCTAAATTTCTGTTACGACTTGTCAAACTTCAGAAAAGCTACATTTGTGAAAATTAGATTTTTTTTTGTTTACTTTGGGTTATTTATTTATTTATTTTTAGTTTAGGTATTATATTTATAATTAGATATATAATAATTTTAATCACATTTTATTCCTGGCACTACCTAGGTAGATACAGCAAAGCGAGCTAAGACTGGTTAGCATTGTTTAGGACAAAACTGAAGACCTGATGCATCTGATTAACCACCAACATAATTAGAAATTCACACCTCCTCATTTTCAGTGGGTGCGACCAGGTTTTTGAGGACCAAAGCATCTCTCTGGTTATTCTGGAAGCCAAGATAGGTCACTGACTGTAAGTAACCGGGATTTAGTCAGTTGTCAGAAAAAGGGCTCTTTACTAACTTCTACATAAAAAGTCAAATTCATGTTAACATCCGTTACAAACTTCACATAAAAATGAACATGTTTAATCTACAATGGTCAAAAATGTTGGTGTATCAGAGCAATAACCTACTACTCCCTTCCCTTTGGGGGTAGCAGAAATTGACCGTATTGTAGAGTTGGCTTTTTCCATGTTTTAGGAGGCCTAGGTCTAATAGTCACAGTTTTTCCCTAATACATTTTGTGACGATGCATGACACACAAGAAAAAATCTCTTTAGAGAGCAACAAATGGCAGTAGTTTGGTCTTTTAGTGTGTGTGTGTGTGTGTGTGTACAACTAGGGGGAAATTAAGTTAATTAAGTTTCTAAAAGTAAAGGAGGTTCAACTTCACTTCAGTCCTAGCTCCGAGCAATGGAAAAGCCATGATTGTGAAACTGCCATAATAGTCTAAAACCGTCACGATAGTGAAACTGTATTAAACAGTTGCAAAACCAAAAGGATTTTCAGCCGCAGGGTCCATGGTTATGGCAACCATAAACACTGCACTGTTTTTAGCACGTGTTTAGTTTTACTGGAGTTGTGAATTTGGTAACCTGGCTGGGGAAAGTACCAGTAAGCTACTGTTATTGGTGAGGTATTTAAATGAACTGCAAAGCCAAAAGGTTAAATTTCAATCAGTAGAAAATGAAAATGAAGGGTCCATTGAGTTAATATTGATTCTGCTCTTGACTTTCTGGCAGCCTAGGGACAGGTAGGTGCATCCAGTGGCATAAGTGGCACTGATAGTAGGGGCATTTGTGAGTAATATCAGTGAATATATGATTTAATTCATCTGTAAGTGTTTGGACACATTCTGTGCTGCTTTCTGCTTTTGGTGGATAGGGTTTTATAAAATTCTTTATAAATTATACAAATATGAAAAAGGCTGGTTGATGGTCTTTAAAAAAAAACAGCACAATGTGAGTTTATTTTGTTTTTGATCAAATCAGAATTATTTTTTATAGCACTCTTTACTGACCTTGTCACAGACACAACTTTACAGGAATCCAGTAATAAGACAGGAGATCAACACATCATAAAACATAAACATAAAAATGCACAGTGACCAAACCAAAGGCTAATGTGATAAGGTAAAGCTCCCTCAGATCTGTAGGAGGAAACCTTGGGAAAAGCCAAGGTTAACATGGGGGACCCATCTTCCTCTTGTTGGAACTATGTACAGATTATTGATTTAAAAAGTCACTGTGCCACCAATACTGTTCTTCTGCTTGGGTGTGCTGATATAATCATAATATACTATAACTAGTCTAATCATAATAGTGATGGTAAGAATGATGAAAGTAATGCTGATGGTTAAAGGTGATAGTAGCAAATAGAGTCCATATAAACTTAAACGGTAATGGAGGGCAGGGCAACTAGTCTGAGGCAGATGAGGGTGGGCAGCTGGTGTGATGTGGGTTTTTATTGTGATTTACATAAAATATTGGACTTTTAAGAGCATATTTTCACATAGACAAGGTAGGCTAAGTTCCTTACCTTGTTTTCTTATACGATCTACACATAATATTACACCGGTGACAGTCAAGTCAAGTACATTTTTTTATTGTACAACCTGATGTCAGTACAAAATAGTAAAATACAACCTGTAACCCAAAGTAAGCAAGCCAAAAACTTGGGAGGAACCAAGACTTATAATGCTTATAAGACATTATAATGCTATAATGTATAAGACTTATAAAGACTTATACATCCTCCTCTGGTCAAAACCACTTATTAATTACTAACATCAATGCAGAGTGAACACTGTATCTTGAGTTTTGCTGAAGTGAACAAACTGAAAAGGTTTCTAATTAAATGAGCACAGACTGCTCAAAACAGGTGACCTGCATCAGTTGAGGCCTGATCAACAGCATTCCCAGTTTAGTGGATGGCACATGTTGTATAACCACAACATACAATGATGCAAATCATTCCTGCTCTTATGTTAACGTCCCTCACCCAAATTAAATGGCGTTTGGGTGTCATTCCTTTAGGACCTACAGTATTTGCCGCCCATAATATGTAACCCATGTCATTGGCCTTGAGCGTACGTGTGTGTATGTGTGTTTTTGCAGGCGTCTGTGTCTGTGACTGGTGGTAGCTGTTTGACAGAAGGTGTCTCATCACCCAGTCTGCCTAAGCACATGTTTGTGGGCTAAATCTATCCATTAGGGATTCGCAGCCACACAGATGTCTGGAGGGGAGCTCTGGCACCTGTCGTATGCGTATATGTGTGTGTCTGTGTGTATGCAGATGTGTCATTCCTCATTTATCAGGACCTCCTTGTGTTCCTCAAGGCCTCCCGCGTCCAAGCGGATGGCAGAACCCCCCCACCCCCTCCCCTCCAACCTCTCATCTCTTTCTGGCGCTTTCTCTGTCTTGCTCTCTGGAGGTCTCAGCTGGCTTGTTTTGTTTCACACTCTCAGCCTCGTTCTTCTTGATTACTGAAGAGGAATTACAGTGGAGAGCTAAAGAGGCAGAATAAAAAGGATAACAAAACACATACAGACAGCCTCTCTGCAAGCATGCTCGTTAGGAGAGCCAGCTTTTGAAATAGTGAAGGAGAAGCCAGGTTTTGTTCCTCAGGGCTCATCATTTCTCAGCTCTGCTTATATTGTATACAGGCAGCATAAAATTTGGGAAAACTGTCCCCGAGAACAGATATCCTGTAGTGGAGATGTCTTTCTTCTATCTAATGAACGGAAAGAACGCCTCTAGTAAGCCAGTATTCCTTCTGCTGTGAGTTCTGAGCCAAGTTAATTAATTTTGTTGGAGACATTTGTGTGACAGTGAAGGGTCTGTGCTGATCACGTGGAAGAGTGAACACTTTGGTGTTAAAGGTAGTCCTAGAAAGTAACACTTTCAAGAATTTTGATTAACAAATTAAGTATGATCCTGTGCAAAGGTTTTGTCTGATTGAAAAATAGTACAAATCCTATAACACAGTTACTCTGTCTTTGATCATGTAAAAAATCATTGATGTGGCCTGTGCAAAAATATGGGCACCCTAGACTTTTGACAATCTCTGACCCTAATTAATGAAGCTGGTCTGAGACATCAGTTGTACTAAGGAAATGGCAACAGAATCTAGTTTCAATTTCTAGTTTCATGAATTCTCTGACTTTTTAAAACCTTGCTCTGGCACTAAAACATGGGATCCACTAAGCAACTGTCTAAAGATATAAAACAAAAGTAGTCATTGGGCGCTATAAGATAACTAAGCCTTCTAAGCTTGCGGTTTCAACAATGCGGGCTGATATTAAAAAAATAAAGTAGTTCAGGGGAACTAGGGTGGCACTCTGCGGGACCAAAAACAAGTGAAGTTAAGCTGTTAAAGAGACAAAAACTGCAGTTCATAAAAAAACAACAACAACAAAAAAAAAAACACCACCACCTTGTCAACTGTGAAGCACAGTGTTGTGTTGGTGCCCAAATCCTGGCAATATTGCAGGGGTGGAGGAAAGAAAGGGTTAAACAAAATACCTGCAAATCCTGTATAAAAATGTCAAACTGTCTGTGAAATGGCTAAACCTGAAAGAAGGATGGATTCTACAACAGGATAATGATCCAAAATACACCTAAAAACCAGCATGGAGTACCTGAAGAGACACAAGCTGAAGCTTTTGGAAAGTCCCTCACAGTCCCTTGACCTAAAAACATCATAGACAATTTGTGGATAGATTTTGAACAAGCTGTGCATGCAGGACAACCCAAGAATATCTCAGAAATACAGGCCTTTTGCAAAAATGTGGGTGGAAAAAAAAGTTCCAGTACAAGAATTTAAAGACTGCAGGCTGTGATTTCTGACAAAGGTAATGCTACTAAGACCTGACTCTGTAAGTTGCCCAAATGTTTGCACTATTTATTTATTTTTTTAATGGTGCCACTTTATTTGGATAGTCCATTATAGATGCATCGTTGACGCCCACCTTACATTCAACTAACATTCAGCTGATTGTCTATTAAATACAACAGAACTCTAAGATGAATGTAACCCTGCACCTAACCCATGAATCCCACCATACCCATAAATCAACCCTAACCGTAACTCAATATACGGGCATTGACATTCAGTCTAGAGTTCAGCTGCATTAAATACATATTCAGGTGAATGTCAGGTGAGCATCACCTTATTATATGTTTGATTGACTTTAGTTTTGCATGACACCCCCATCCCTTTTTTTTATTATTATTTTTTAAGCGGTAGGCCTACATCATATAGGAAGTAAAATCCCATTAGCTGAGTTTACATTGCATCTTTTTAAACAATCTATACAAAGCTGACATCTTTACAAGTGACATGCCCACATGGACAATTTCCATAATGAGAAGACTCGTCTCAGACAGTCAGACAGAACTCTTTAACAGCTTATATCAACAGGAAAAACATAAATAACAATATCAAATGTTATTGGTAGATGAACAGAACCCCCCAAAAAAGTTCTACAATTATTGATCTAGTTGAATGGTTGAGGCAACAGCCTAAGCGTGAAAGCAGCATATTATATTGAAAAAGTTAATAACAATGAATGGTTCTTAGTTTAAATGTGTGTCTTCTGTAGATGATTTCAACCTTTTACTTTACTTCGAAAATCAAAAAACACACATAATTTGACAAAGGGTGCCCAAATGTTTGCATTAGACTGTATCTTTCTTAGTGATAGCGGAGAGATTAGAAATCAGTGAGCAACAGTGTCTTGCTTGAAAATTGGGACGTGTGATCAAACAGTGTTCATGTCACCATGGTTACTTAATGGGCAGTGTGTGATGAATGGGATATTTTCTTGGACGCAGATGAAGAAGCCAGTACATAGTCTAAATGAGAGTTATGAAATGACACCACACCACCTCCACTTATTCCTTGTGGCTTCTTCCTATACCATAGACTAAAGGTGTGGAGATTTATAAAGCAAAAGATTCCCTTTGAGAAGTTTCTGTTAGTTTTAGCAAGCATGAGAAATAATTAGCACCAACTGACACCACGTCCTGCCATGTCTGTACCCGCGGGCTTAATCTCTGTAATCTCAGAGAAGCTGAAAGTCGTGTGGAAGTTAGATCCCGACGACTTGCGACTTGCAGCCTCATGTCCACGTTGTATGCGGTGTGGTAAGTTGCGGTGCCCACGCTGATTGGGACGTCGTGTTCTATGGGGCCCACAGTGATTGTGACAGTGTGGGCTTGTCTCCATGGTAACACTCTTACTAATCCAGCCTTGGGTAATGCTCCGACGGAAACCAGGGTCACACGGTGCACTGATGGTCAATCTGAACGCAGATGGACGCCACAAAAAAAAGACTCCATTCATCCTGCAGGGAGAGGTAGATGGAAACTCGAGGGTTCGAGCTGAAAACCTCTGACCTTTGTCCGCCAGTGCAGCTCATTATCCGCTTTGCCTTCTAGATGTCCCTTCTCAGCTTGCTGTATCGGTGCTAGTGCAGCCTCTACATTCATGATCTCCTTGATCTTTACAAGCCCTTGAAGTGGCACTTCACACTGAGAAGGTTTATCAATATTCATCGTCTCGTGACAAGGCCATGGTGGATGCTTAATGCTTTCTGCTCCCATCCTCTGAGCTGAAGACAAAACCAAGGCTTGGCTTTCCTTTAACCCGGTCGCACCCCCCCCCCCCCCTTCCACACACCCTAAAGTCATATCCTCATTCTCCTAGAGCTGGGGGGATGGGCGGCTTTAAGAGAAATGAGATGAAGAATCATGAAAGAATCATGAGGAGAAGAGAGAGGAGGTAGTCTTAGTGTGGGAGTGTGTTGCTTAGCCAACTGCTTTAATGATGATACTTTACTGTCTACTGAGCCCATAGAGATGGATCTGTCCGTTTCTCTGCTTTTCAGACTTGCTTTTTAATAGGAGGAATGGTCTGGAAAGAATCACATTAAACCCAGCAGTATGTTCACCAAGCGTGTTAGAATAATCCTTACCCTTGTCTTAGTAATGTCCTTTCCTTTTTGGTTATATTCTATTCCGTTTGCTTGTGGTGGGGGGGGCGCAGGATAAATCAAAGATTTCCTCTTCCCCAATGCAGTGATTTGCCTTTTGTACAGTATCCAAGACTACGTATGGGTTAACAGTCTGGAATGGTGTGATGCAGGTTTGTGATGCTTTGGGTAACGTTATGTAGTTTTCACCATTGTTTGATATAAGCTTGTGTTACAAGTTAGCTATTAAGGCTTCACAGCTCTTCTAAATAACTACTAAATAACTCTTGACACTGATGACACCTTTACTGATCAGCTATGTTTTGAGCAAGGGAAAAATTGTTTCATCTATGATCTTTGTAATGCAATCAAGCCTGCCATATGTCCACTGTTCCAAAACTGCAGTATGCCACCTCCCTTTAGTAGAACAGTAAGGACTATCAAGGCCAGCACATCTTGACATTCTAACAGCTTTTTCCCCCAGGCTGTGGCACTCATTAACCACATTGGACACCTCACACTATTTAAATAATGAAAACTTAGCAACCCTCCCTTACACCACTTCACTGTGACCCAAAATTCCAGTCTGTGTCATACTACATATAGTCATATCATTGTCAAGTACTGTAAATAAAAGACATTAAAATGTTTTCTCAGATACAGCATTTAATCATATTTTCTTTTGGGGCTCAGAGTGGCTCTGCGCTCTAATGCGCTGATACTATGACCCATGGGTTGCAAGTTCAAACCCAGAGCTATGCCGCTTTGCCATCTGCAGCCGGAGTCTGAGAGAGCACAATTGACTGTGTTTTTTTCTGAATGGATAGATGACGTTCTCTCCCCTCATCACTCTTAAAGTGATGTTGGCCGGTACAGGCGTCTGTTGGTGGAGCCGGGGACCCATCGACTGGTCTGTTATGCCACATTGGCAGCAGTTCAAAAAGAGATAGTGGTTGGCTTCACATGTATCAGAGGAGACACGTGTTAAGTTGTCGGGAGGTACCACAATGGGGAGAAAAAAAAAGAAAAAAAGAGTGTCTGTCTACTGTGTTGTGTGTTATACATGTGTGTACTCACCAAGAAACCACGATTCTTTGGTCATATTAAGTCTTAACAAGTGCAAGTCTTAAAGTGTCTTAATTTATGTCTCCATACAGGAGAACATCAATGTTGATGAGGCAGCCCGGTTCCTTGTGGAGAACATCCTCCTCAATGATAAAGGCCTTCCGTACGAGGAGAGCAACGGCGACCGCATAAAGCTGGACCAAGAGGCTGTGGCTGCGGAAAGCAAGTCAGGCTGCTGCTAGCGTCAGGCCTCATCTGTGCACTCACCCGTCGCACAAGAGGGCATATTAGAAAAGGGACTGAGACCCCCTGTCCTTTTTCCTCCCCGAACACCAGGTCCCTCTCGCCTCACGTCCACCAACCCAGAGACCAGCGGCACAAGCACATGTCCTGGCCTATGAGTATCAGGTCTCCAGATGAAAACCATAGCCATGAAGATGATGCCTTTTATAGTGACCACTCCATATCTCTCACTTTTTCTGTGTTGTTTGTTCCTGCCTTTCTCCAACTCTGTATGATCATGTTTAAGAACTTTTATATTTGTAGCAGAACCTCCAATAGCGTTAAGTGTTTTTTTTTTTGTTTGTTTGTTTGTTTTTTTTGGTCTCGCATTTTTGTTACGTTACTGAATGAATGCAGTCCTGTGCTGTGGGTATCATAGGAGGGTGTACCAAGTACATCCCATTTTTCTGCTATCTGCAGTTAAAGCTGGCATGACTAATGGGTTTGCTGGGAGAGTGAGCCGTTAACAGTCCACACTGGTCATAAAGTTAGGAAGTAATAAGGCTCTCCCTATGGGGGTTAGCCAGCAATTTTTTTTTTTTATTTGAATGAAAAAAAAAAGAAGTTCTCGTAGGGTCTAAAGTGGCTTTGGGCTACAAGGCATTCACCTAGGAAAAGGCTCATTAGGAGTCTTCCTCTCTCAAATAGCGCTGTAGAAAAATACAACTTTTACTTAAAAGTTTGCTATATTGTTACAGTTACTCCCTCTCTCTTGTTTTCCTCCCTTGTTTTTGTCACAGTCTATCGATTGCCTCCCACAGTTTACCCATAAGAAGCTTATCACGCAGAACAACATTGTCCAGAGTGTCAAGAAAAATATAAGGTTGTCCTCTAGTATGAGGTATATTAGAGGTATGGGTATGAGCACTAACTCCAAATGCGTCTTCTGGAGAACATGGCTGCTTCAGACTGTGTAGCCTGTTATATGCATGGACCGATGTTCATTTCGATTCAGTACATTTTGATAATGGTACTGAATAAGGCGTTTGAACACCGGTCCTATCTATTCCTCTTATTCCAGAGAGAACTGGAGGCAAATGTAATGTTTTTTTAAAAATATGCTGGATTCAACCCGTGTTGAAATATATCACTGAAGGAGAATAAAAAAAAAAAGACTTTTAAACAAAAGCTTGAGTTTATTTCATTCTGGTCGTTTAAATCTCTCCATGTTTCCCTGTCTAAAAATTCCATTGTGAATTAATCTGTAATTAATTCCGGACTGTCTGCGCCAACAATAGTACCCATTCAACCCTTTCAACTTTTGTAATTGGGGAGGGGAGGGACTCCCAGTGAGCATGTGCTGTTGCTTACGCATGTCACCTGACCAGTTTCCACGGTTGAAACTGCAGATTTGTGCAGGTCATATGATTTCCACACCATACATTGGTCTATATTGGTGGTTTTCAAACCTGTCCTCAGGGTCCCTCAAATAGCCCCCCCATATGTGTTGGAAGCTGGGATAGAACAAAACTGGGCTGTCTTGGGGGCCCTGGGGACTGGTTTGAGAACTATTTTTGGGACAATTTCTGCTCCAGTAGGCCTGTGTAGAGATTGGATGTTTTTCAGGTATATATGTGCTGATGCCAATACAAATGAAACGTACATTTTATATGTGGAAATTGAGAGTAAAGCCACCTGGCCTAGCATCATGGAGCAATTTACTATTTATTTCTGTAGGTTTACAGATGCAGTAAAATACACACATTATTGTGTAGTAGCCCAGGGTTTCTTCCTTTCCTGGAGTACCTTTTAAATGCATCCTCAAATATTGCTTTTGAATACTTTTTTAAAAATACTTTAAAAAACTGTTGGTACTGATTAAATTCAGATATTGTACACCCCTAATAAAATTGCTTAAATCTACAGCCTTTCTTTTTTTTTATCCAGTGTTGTATATGATGCCAGTCAGAGACAGCTCTTTTTGGCTCACTTAGTTTCAGTGCAAAAGGGCCAGCTTTCTTTTAAATAGTATTTTCACCCGTATCATGTCAATGTTCTTACAGCTATTCTATGTTTTTCCATACATTAGACTCCTAAGCCGCTCCATGGCGCAGTTGGACTTGGCTCCATTCAGTGAGGAAATAACATTAAGCGCTTTCCAGTCCAGCGCTGCCAAATGGCATCATGGTTTTCAATACTAATTTTCACACTTCATGTTTTGTTAAGCGTTCCAACACTGTGCCATTGGCTTTTCTGCAAAGAATGCTTAATCTATGGGTTGTAATATCATTCATTTACTAGACATGTATTAGACTGGTCAGATGCTGACATTGAGTATGCTGCAGAGGACGCTAAATGGAGAGCAGAAGCCATTGTCTAGATCTGAATCGGTAGGTACTGTACTATCCAATTACCCTACAGTTCCCTGGGAAGTGGACTACACATGGTATTTGGCTATTTTCAGGGGGCTTCCAAACCAGTGAGTGAAAATGTTCTGTTGTAAGGTAGCCTACAGGGAGTAGTAAAGGATAAGGGGGAAAGTTTATCCAACCTGAAGAGCATGTGTTGCTTGCTTCACGTTTGACCCACATCCTACTATCAGTGTGTAGGCAATATAAGGGTTGGTCTTCTACTTAGACACCCTCTGAAATGGTTACCCAGTTCCTGCAAATATTCAGCTTATTCTCCCACCCTAACACACCTGATCCAGTTTACAAATGGCCTTGATCACTACTTGTAGAGAATAGTTCACACTTGGCAGGATATGGGTCCCCAGGATTGGAGCTGCGAACCTTTGATGTACATTCATGGGAAAAAGAAAGTATGTATCAGGACATATTAATAAAAAACAAACAAACAAACAAAAACACATCTGGTCCTTAAAATGGTCTTAAAATTAGATAAATTTCAGAGCCTCAGGCGAACCTAACCACGCAACAGATTCCACTGTGTTGTTTAACAAAAACAAGGGCAAAATGAAAAAAGCAATGTGTGAAAAAGATGCATTCTCCATGAATAGCTTGTAGAACCATCTTTAGCAACAATAACTTGAAGTAATGGTTTACTGCATGACTATCAGACATCATTCTGGAGGAACTGTGATTGTGGGTCACTTTTCTTTACAACCTTGCTCCAGTTTAGGTTGAGCTTTGTGGTTATTCTTTCATGCACAGCTCCCTTAAGTTCCTGCCACAGCTTTTCAGTTGGCTTGAGGTCTGGACTTTGACTGGACCATTGCAACACCTTGATTCTTTTCTTTTTCAGCCATTCTGTTGTAGATTTGCTGGTGAGCTTGGGATCATTGTCCTGTTGCATGGCCCAATGTCGTTCTTTCATACTTTAACCACGCAGGATAAAGCTGCTTTAAAAGATCAAAAGGTGAAAATAAAGCTGGGAAGAAGATTGACTGTTTTTACACTCTTAGCACCCTGAATGTAGCACCCCAGTGTCTGATCATTGAAGTCCTGTGATTGCAATTAACACTGATTTGTGTCTCAAAGGGTTTATTTGTCTGATCAGTAGAAAATAGTTTGAGTTTATGGTTCAATTTAAAGTAAGTCAGTTATAATAATACATATAGCGTTCGTCTACCACACAGACCTGACTCCAGTTAGTGTGTGCCAGCAGTTTTTTGGGATCAAGTGATAGTGCTGTATTGACTCAACATGCGCTGGAAACCCACAGAGCACTACGGGCGGTCCCACGTGGCGTCGTCGCTAAGCAACAGCTCAAACTTTCAGTCGCTGCAAGCAAAACAAGCCTCGGCTTTCCTTAGTTTCTCATTTTCACAAGCTAGCTAAATAAAGTCAGCCGTGTCCTTTGCACCGATCGATACCTGAATGGGAAAGGAGTGACTAGTGAAATCATGTCGAAGCAGCCAGCAAAGAAAAAAAAGTCTTCCTCCAGTAACGCCCCTTCATCGCACGGACAGTCGCCTTCCAAAGAGTAAGAGCTGTGCTTATGCTAGTTATCTAGCTGGTGCTAACAAACAAATGGCAGTCAGTAGGTTAACTTTATTGTCACTGTGTTTGACTTGGAAGCCAATAAATGTAGCTAGCACTAAGTCTACAACCGATCATTAACCATGTATTTGTTGTATTTGTTGTATTTGTTGTTGTTCTTCTTCCTATAAGTTGACATGTCAAAGCCAGCTTACTGTTCTTCTTCTTGTTCTTCTTCTTATTATTCTATGCTTCGTCTTTTACTGTTTTCACATACAGATAGATAGATAGATATAGATACTTTATTGATCCCAAAGGAAATTTAGCAGCCATGAGCAATTGCACAATACAGCACAGTAAGGCTGTATGTATATGAAACCCACCGGAGATGAAAGGCAGTGCAGTAATAAAGAATAAGGAAGAATGAAGCAGACAGATGACAGTTGTGTCAGCAGTGTCCAGGAGCACAAATGTACAGGATGTACCGTAAGGTGTTAATAGAGCAGATAAATAAACCCATGATTAAACATAAGAGACTTAGACCGCATCCTTCCTCCTCCTCATATCTATTTTTTATCTAGAACCACACTTTGCAGGATCCACGAAACTAATCAAACAAAGTGAAGTGAAGTGAAGTGCATTCACCTTTCTTTCCTAGTTCAGCATCATAGCGTTACATACACAGAGACATGGTGACTATTTAACACTGATACTAAAAGGAATACACTGGCTTTAGGGTCTCCTCATTAGTGGTCAGTTCATCCGAGTGCCCAGGAGAGCTGAGGAGGAGCCGCTTCACTATCTGGCCTGAGTGGAATGAGACTGAGGTCAATGCAGAGAAATGGGATGTGGCTAGCGGTGCAAAGGATGGCAAAGTCGGGAAGAGTCCAGTCAGTGTGAGTGTCCATGGGCAGTTGCACAGCCTAAGCATTGTATGGTTATCTGTGAAATAGGCCTGACTATGCATTGTCTAAAGACAGTGTAATATAAAGGTATTACATGATTACATTACTTGTGATGGTACTGTACTGAACTACTTTACATTTTTAGCAATTCTTTGAGGATCCAGAGGGGAAGGTTGATCTTCCAGCATCTTTGAAAGTTCACACCTGGAAACGCCCCTCAGAGCACATTGTTAATAAGGTAAGAGTGTGTGGGCCAGAGGACGTCCTTCCGACTGTGATTGTACTTCAGTTCTTCTGAACATGTAACAGTCTAGTGTTTTCTTGCTACATTATTTGAAGTGCGGTGGAGCTGGGAAAACTCCCAACTGTACAACACTTTGGGCCGTGATTGGATATTTGCATTTGCCGTTGTGCCCGTGTCAAGGGTATTGCTTGGAAAATATGCTGCCACACAAAAAAACGTCCAAAAACACGCATACTGCTGTCAGCTGTGCAGACTGTTGGCTCTGTTTTCTTAATCACGTGTATTTAGTCGAAGCACAGTTCTTGGCTCTGTCTCTTATCTTAATTGAAGAAATCTGCTTTCTGCTGGTCTCACATGAGTCTGTGTTGTAATTAAATTTTCTCGTTCTCAGCAGAAGCAGTGCACATTTACGCCCGCTCGACTTGTGGTTTGTAGCTATCAGCGTAGGTCATGGGCCGAAGCTACAGAACAAGAAACTCACCGCCGTTGTCGTGAAAGCACCCAAGCTCAACCAGCGGGGTGAAGCCAGTCAACTCTGGGTTTTCTCAGCTGGGTGTGAGAGGTCTAATTGACGGAATAAACCAGGGTCGGGCCCTTGGTTTCATTTCTATGCCAACTGTGCACTAGTGCGGCAGGAAGAAGTCTTCTCCCTCGGAGTGCGCGAGAAACCCAGAGAGTTTAATTCAGATTTGATTAGGGAGCCTTTAAAGTCCATTAACGCTATATAATCAAGCATTCATAGAGCCTTGTCCTCCACAGGGCCCAGACTGCAGCGGGTCAGCGTGATCAGTGAGAGTGATGAAAATAGACTTTTTGAGGGAGAGAGGCACAGAGAGGGAAAGAAAAAGAGAGAGAGAGAACTTTATGAATAAATGAATTTTAAAAAGGAGCACAAAATCTCCAAGGCTGGGCCTGAGAACTCTTCATCCATAATAGACTATCCACCTTTTGGCGTCGGATTAGTAATGGTTTAATGAGATTAGATAGGCCTGTATCAGCTGTGGCCATTCCCATAGGAATAAACGGAACTGCTGCTGATTTTCATGATTTTGTAGCTACACATCAAAACAGTGTCTCATTCACGTATGTTAATTGCCTGTTTCATGCTAGGTTCCAGTTGTGGTTGAGAACGAATCCACTTTTGATCTCACTTCAGCCAATGAGCATTTGCTCTCGAGTGAGGTAAGTCACAAGAATTGACTGCGCAGACATTTCCACCAGATTTGATCGACAAATTGCACTGTTTGTGTCCACTCAGCTAGTTTACCACAAAATGGAATCCCAGTGGTGCCATTTGAGGTTTCATGAGAATACAATCGATTGGTCTCATCACTGATGAGTCTAAAGGACACCAGTTCTTCTCCCTCTCTGTCAATATAAGTGATTTACCAAACTGCCTTGGTCCCTGCTATATCACATAAACAGAACAGGGCAGTGAAAAAAACACAATGCTGCTTCCACAATGAATGGTTGCAGTTCTATAAGGCTCAGAGGGACCCTTTCATTGCTTTTCTAATTGGTGCATGCACGTCATCTCCTCAGATGATGCGCTGGATCATGAGTGAGATCTGCATCGTGTGGAAAGTCTGCAACGGAGCTACAGGCGAGGACCCTAATCCCTGGAGACCCTGGGAACACATCTATTCCCTGTGTAAGGCGGCGAAGGGCCATGTGCCTCTGTATAATGTCCATGGGAAGTACGTAGTCAGACTCTACTGGATGGTGAGTTGCGACAGCATCTAGAGCTTATTGCAGTTGTCATTAAAGCATGCTTTGTGTTTGAGTAGTTGCACAAATGGCCTATGAAGGAAATACATGTGGAAAATGCACTATTAATAAGTCTCACAAGGACATTTATTATATTTACTTATAGTGTCTTTTACAAGTCTATGGCTGGTATTGCAGTTTTGCTGGTTTACATTACATTATATTAGTCATACTAATAATACCACTGACAGTGAGAAAGATTATCTTGATCTACAGTGTGTGCATCTTTAAAGGGGTGCATATATTCAACAGCAAATAAACAGTCAGTTCTTGAAGGTAAGGTGTTAAAAGCAGCAAAATTAAAAAATCAACCTATGTATGTTTGTGACAAGGGCCAAATTATGTCTTGTCTTGTGGGATGTTCCCAGTATAGAGTGAATAATAGCCACCAACGGTGGTTCAAGAAAGCAACCACCTGTGAACTGGCAACAGGGTCATAGGGAACACAAATAGATTGTTGAGGTTGTGTAAAAACACTACTCCATGACAACCAAGCTGGAATTTAAGCACGTTCAGCACTAATACATTGTCTGATTAATAAAGGCTATTGTTTTCTTTTGTTTTCATGTTTCAAATAATGTGTTCAAAAAAGTGTAGCTTAACTATTTTCTGCCCTCCATACATACAGCAGTGACCAGACTGCCTTCAAAATGGGACAGCCTTGTCTTGCTACTGTCTTTAAATACAGCCTCCCAAGGATGCAGCCCCTGAATTGGGACACACTATATATGTGTTCATTAAGTATTATAGCTTCAACAGTTAGTTCCGGCAACGCCAGTTGATTCGAGCTGGGTGACCAACTGTTACGGCAAAATAACAGCATGTTTTTTTTTTTCACAACAACTATATCACTGTCATTTGCTGTAAGTCATATAATGAACTAAGAAGTTGCGTAAATGCCCTGAGCAAAAGACAACAGGAATGACCTAAAATGAAACTACAAGGATTAAGACAAGGATGCACAATAGCAAAAAACAAAGGGGATAAGAAAACAAATGTGAGTGAGTTCAATTAGGTCAGGATAAGGAGCTGCATAAAGAACTGCAGGCTGTGCTGCTGTGAGTGGGGTTCGTTACTGTGACGTAGCAACGAGCTACCTGTTAAGACTTGGCAGAAGGAAACTTTCTAACATTAAAAACATTAAATGGTTTGATAGCACAGGGCCTCTCGCTCTATTTGCAATACATTGCTATTGCTGATGTTGTGCAGAAACCTAAAAAAATATATATTTTACATTGTGTCAGAATTTTATAACGAATGGACCAATAGAAATGCTCCAGAATGACTTGGAATGCAATCTTTCATTTCCTGAAATTTGCTATTTCAGAGATTCAGGTTTTTGCATGACAGCAATGATATCCTTAGATCTTTAATTAAATTCAAATTATATGAAATCTCCAATTCTATGTACAAACACAAAATTGGTGTTTAATAAATGTTTACTGTCTGTACTTTCAACAGACTTTGGCAAATTAGGATAATCTCACAATATGCTTTTGTTGTCGCCAGCCATAAGCGCGACTTCCTAGGATTGCTATTGCAATTAGCAATTGCTATTTTTTTTGTCCATTTGGGTTAAGGCCAGTACAGCAGTTCCACCTGTGAAAGACTGTAACAGTAAGCACTTACGGGGAAATTCTGACTCATTCCAACCTCTTACAGTGCTGACCCAAAAAAATACGCTGTGGCGCCCTATTAGAGGAAGCCCACACTGGCCTCAGTGTGTTGCTGCGGCTGGCTGGCAGGCGCTGAGGCGTGATTAAGAGGTGAACCCCTCTACACCTACTGCAGCGTACATCCTGCAGGCAGTGATTAAGTGAGAACACGGCTCTTATCAGACAGCCGGGCCTGTGTGTGCGCGTCTGTGTGTGTGTGCGCGCGTGTGTGTGTGTGTGGGACTTTCTTTCACCTAGAGAGCGCTACTGCCTTTCTATAAATCGCCACTGGCCTTGATTGCCCTCTGACCTAGCACACTTGGTCAGAGAATGTGGAGCCCACTTTTATGGATCCCCTTGTTATAATCATAGCAGTATGATCCTACTTTTAAATTTTCACATTAAATAACTTTATAAACAATAATATTACAATAAGTCAGACATGTACAATGGTTTAGAGGACAAAAATAAAATAACACACATTATGTTAAAAAAAGTTACATATCCATGTTAACTAGCTAATCTCTCTCTCTCTCTGTCTCTGCAATCAAACTGAAGTACACTTCATTCAAGGACAATCCCCCTACACTGATGCTCAGTGGGCATTTTAAAAGGCCACCTAGCTCTTGACACTAGTCTGGAGTCGTTTGGTGTAGAGCTGAGTCTAATGTGAGAGGGAATGTGTTATCTCAAGTGAGATAGTGCTCCAAAAACCTCTGTTAAAATGCTTTTTTTGTGTGTATGTGGAAGATCAATGAGTACTAGTGTTATTCATAAAGGCCCCAGCTGGACTAATTTCCATTGATTAGTCATTGGCTAATGTCCCAGATTAAATGAAATCATTTACCATGATGGCTGCGATGTTATTTAAGACAGACAGGGAAACCTCCTTATCCATTTACATCGACATCTACAGCATTTAGCTGATGCTCTAATCATGTCACACATGTAGGTGAATGCAGTGTTAGGAGTCTTGCCCAAGATCTCTGATTACTAATGTAGTGTTTTGTTCTTGCCTAGACTGCCACAGGGTAGGTGCTGTTGTTACCCCCTACCCTACACCAGCCACTAGCCATCTAATGTTCTTTTGCCTTTTGCTTCAAATACATACATGCACCGTCTCTCTCTCTCGCTCTCTCGTTCTGTAGGGTTGCTGGAGGAAGATCACTGTGGATGACTCTTTACCGTTTGATGAAAAGAACAATCTGCTGCTTCCTGCTACCACTATCCAGTCAGAGCTTTGGCCCATGCTATTGGCTAAGGCTATCCTTAAGCTGGCCAATACTGAGTAAGTATTGCGCGAGATCATCCCTCCAAATGGCTCCAGTGAAATAATGAAGAAGTTAAGCGCTCTGACAGTGCTAACTTTGTCAAGCCTAAATGAACCCTAACCCCAATTCCTCATGCCCACCCGCTGAAGCATTAGACTTGCTTAAGCTTGATAAATCGAGGGATTTAGGGTTCCTTTTATGAACGTGACATATGGATGTTTGAATGCTGCCTTTGTCAAAGGTCAGTGTGTAAATGTTTAATCTGCCCCAGGAAGGTGGAAGTCGCTGAGATCTGTGAATCATTTATCACGTGCAGGGAAAGTTCACTGGAAGCGACAGAACAATGTTTTTCCTGAGGCGTATTTGGGATCTTTTGGCCACACATTGGTGCACACAAACAGACGCAAACAGACTAGCACTGACACAACAGCTGTTCACCTACAGAAATGGCTCTTTTAACTGCTTTAACTGATTTAACTGGACATTTACACAGTGACCGTAGTATTGAGCAATAACTGTGTAATGAATAAGATTTGATTCCAAGTCATTTTGGAGCTTTTCTGGTGGTCCATAGCAATGGTCCACTTAAATCAATGAAAAAAAACAACAACTGCCAGATTAAGATTATCTCAAAAAGTAACAAAAATTGGAGATACATAAGTTTTGTGTGACAATGACGATATGTACGCTAAGATATATGCTCATTGAATTGAAGTGTGTGTCCACACACAGCCTTTTGCGGTCCAAGGGGTTAAGCCAGTGATGCAAATGATGCAAATGACAGGCGCGACATTTGCGTTGACTTGGTGTGAGCACGGCAAGAAGAGGAGCGGTGAAATGGTGCAGTTAATTAATAGCTGCCGGACTGCTTGAATACAGCATCCCGTGAGGCACAATTAGTGCATCAGCCATCTGGTTTCCTCAAGAAAGAAAGAGAGAGAGAGAGCAATAGGGCACACATACGCTCATACACTCTCACATACAAAGAGTAATATGATTCCCTGAAATATGAAATGTGCCGCATAATGAAGTTGTGTATAGAAATATGTTGCTTGTGGTGGGAATGTACCCAAAAGAAAGCCTTACTACCCACTTTTTCTAGATACGCATTTATTGATGCTCTTATTATTTTATACCAGTACAGTATCTGTGACTGTGCATTGACTGCGGCCTGCACAAGAACAGGTTTACAACAGGGCAGTAACCAAGATGGCTCAGTCAAGTGGGGAAAATGGCTTAAATTAACCATGAGGACAGGGCTGATATTGATGCTTGCTGGTGCTGGAATTGACATTGCCATTGTCACTGTGTGTCCCTTCAGTGTGATGCCAAGCCCCAGGAGAGAGCTGGGAGAGTTCACTGTCATCCACTGTCTGACCGGCTGGATACCAGAGATAATCCCCCTTCAGTAAGACTCTTTCTCACTACAGCTTTCACACTGTGCCTCTGTTATTTACATGCCAAACCATTTTCCTCATGGGACTTGGATTGTGCATTGCCTAATGCGTTCATTTCTACTGACATTTATTGCCCAAGCCTATCACTTTAAAAGACTCTTTTGCACTCTGCATAAAAATCGTGACTAACTTGCGCAGCACAGCCTAACACACTGCATTACTGTTTCTTGTTCGCATTGGCATTCATTACCCAATGGTACGACGATAAGTTCTTCAGAAGATAAGCTCTCTGTCCAAAACGCTTTGACCATAAGCCAGCTCCATCTCATCGCGAGAGTGAATAACCAGCCTAAAACATTTACACAATCAGTGTAAAAGTGAAATGCTATCACTTTTTAAATAATATTTTAATATTTAAGTATTTCATTTAGTGTAAATTACTGTAGTAATTAATTATAGTAATTGACTGGCAGCAGTTTATCTCTCAGTTTATTGCTTTTCACCTGTTAATGCCACTCACAGTGACAACACATTACTGAGCTCCATGATAAACCATATTTTTGATTTTTAATGTGATATTATTTTTCACAACATGTCATTAGGGGTTGCAGTGACAGAACTAATGACGCACAGCTCCAGAGTGATGTAACTAGATTGGTGGGAATTTCCAGTCGTGTGAATAAATGAGGACACCCCGTGAAAACTCATGTTTTTTGGCAGCATGATAATTAATGATAATTTAGGATTGTTGGAGACTTCTTTACACAACTTGTGGTCTGCTCTTTGGCTGATTGTGGGCTGAACTTGCTAGGTCGACCTAAGCTCAAGCCGTTTGCAGTTGTTACACTTGTAAATTATTTTCTAGGCAGTGAATTGTCTTATTTCTTATTTCATTTCGATAATTGTGCATTTCAAAATATTTCCAAAAAAGGCTTTGGAGTTCACCACAACTGGTTTGTGGTAAATGTAACCAAACTATGACCCACTTTTTATGTCAGAGATTAGCATTGTTAGCATTGTTCAATGTTAGCATTGTTTGCTTTACTAGTTAATGACAATGCATTGTGCAGTGTTTTAGACATCCAGACATCATGGAAACACGTCCACAGAGAAGCTGGGCGTACGACTGATGTAATGACAAGTGCTGATAAGCTCTATAATATTTTTTTACTGTTGATGTTTGGTGCAGCCAACTTGGACTTTGGGTTGGTGAGGCTCTTACTACTTTCCGAACTAGGAAATCCAACTTGTGGGGGTATTCCACATAGGAAATTTCAATTCAGAAAACTCAGAAACTCAGAAAATCTGACATCCGCAGGTCTCAATAAGACATGCTCAATCAAAGTCCTCTCTAACATGACTGTCAAAGCTCAAGCAAATGCTTATCAGCACCAGTCCTGAACTGGTGTGGAGAGTGAGTAACCATTCAGCTAAATGGCCAATTACGAAATATACACATGCAGTGCCATTCTTAAAGACTAGCCTGTAAAACGCTGTAATGATTGTAGGATTATTCTCATTCCCAGTGTGTAAATGTGCAAGCAGTAATGGCTCTGAATCCACCCTGCCCTCAGCAGTGCGCTTAGGGCACTCTGCCTTCCCAGAGTACGGAGACCTATGGCTTGTTTTCCCCTCCTCAAGGAATGTGACATACATTCTCCACTTATGTGTTCTTCCTCTGCTAAAATTTGGTTTCTTTTTCTGTAGGTTCCCCTTTTTTGCCTCTTGTTTACATTTAGCTGTAAGGTAACTTAGCTTAGCTTATCTAAGCTTAGCTGTTTTTTACAAGAAGACATTGTTTGTATAGAGCAGTGTTGCACTGTGCTGTACATCAGAAAACTGTACTTTACTGTATATACCTTACTGCTTACTGTTTAGGAAGAAGTTACATCCTGTTAATTTTCAGGTAAATCTAACAATTTAAAGTAAAACCTCAAAAAATCAAGCTATTAATTACAATGGTATTGAACTGAATACCATACACAAGTTGTACGCAAGACTTTGCTGCAGTTGGTTGCACTTCTCCTATAAAGACTGTAAAGCTTGAAGTGACCCAGTGTCAAACAGCACATTTGTTCGGACAAGATACCTGAGCTGCATCTCCTAGAATACATTATTCTTTAAAGCAAAATGCAATATTTAAGAATTCACATGGGTTTCTTACAGTGCAAGTAGCATAATTCCACAGGTTTTATATCCAACCATCCATGCGTCTCCGTGGCATCCACTCTTTTTCTTCTCTCTGCCTTCTATCAGTAGGCTGTGTAGGGCTAATGAGGTTCACTGATCTATCGCTTTCCCTCTGGGTTTGAGCCTAGGCCTTGTTTTCCACCAGACAGGACGGACAATGCCATGGTGATTAGGCAATAATGGCCGCAAACATTGCTCTCATTTAGAATGAGCTTCTTTCTTTCTTTCATGGGGGCCACTTCCCATGAGCAAGCAGCCAGCGACATGTATGTGTTCCATTCTTTCATGATTGAGTTAGTGGGCTAATGCGAATATAGCACAGGGCATGACTTGTGGTCACGGCCTCGCAAGGGCATGTTAGTTCTGTAGTCTTCGGAAACAAATCGCTCGCATCGGCTTTGTTTTGGCAAATGCTGTGGGGCGTCTTGTTTCGTACGCTCTGCTGAGTTTCAGTGGTTCGGAGGCTTCTGCTGAGACCTTATCAGTGTACATGCAGAGAGAGAAAGAGAGAGAGAGAGAGAAAGAGAAAGAAGGAAAGTGTGTGTGTGCATGTTTGTGTGTTGTGTATATACACACACCACACAGTTTTTTCTGTCACATTGCTCTAGCAGTGTGTAGCATGACATGACAGTAGAGCTTAACTGGGAATGTATGTGTGTTTGTGTGTTAGAAAGAGATGAGCGAGAGAGACTGTTTTACGTTGGTGTAACTTATAGGGAATAGTCCATCCATCTATCCATCCATTCATCTTCTTATCTGCTTCTTTCTGGTCTGGGTTACAGTGGGTCTGGAGTCTCCCTGACATCATTAGGCACAAAGCAGGAATATCCCCTGGACAGGGCAGCAGTTCATCACAGGGAATAATTAAATAACGGTACCACTCAAGGCCCAGATCCAGGACAGACTGTAAACTCCTGGCATGGCAAACAAATGTACAACTAATTTGGTCATATCATTCAATTTATTATTATTATTTTTGTTTACCTATAATTTTTAATTAAAATGCACTGACCTACCTCTATAACACCTTCTGACACGTGGCTACAACACCAGCCATGACCTTAACTTGGCCTCCTTTATTCTTGGTAACTGCCATTTCTTAATTCCATTATGAACTTAAGAAACTGCTACCTTTGTGAGCATCAATTATTTCATTTTCAGAGTGCTAGGCAGCAGCCTAGAGGAACCCATGGCTGCTGAATGTTGGGACAAGATTTGAGAACTCAGAGATTGTAATAAGCAAAGAAAATTTGCATCACCTTTTCTAAAGATGACTGTGAACAAGCCATAGCTCTAACAAGCTAATTAAGGTCTGAGGACTGAGCTGTGTCCACATCTGTGCGCTATTCACTACTTTCTACTATACAATGCACTATTATAAAGAACAGTGTACATCATTAGTGTACATCATTTATGCACTATATATTACAGTGCAATGTGGGATTATTACAGATGAACAAAGCATCAGTCTCTGTAAATGTTGTTGGTAGGATTTCTGCTCAGTACATCTGTTGAGCTTTAGTATTGACCGATTGTAATGACCAAATGATAGATCAATCAGGATAGCAATATCAGCCCTACATGTACTTGTTTACGTGTATGTGTGGTTGTGTATGAGTTTCTGTCTATGTTTCTCTCTGTATTTGTGTTAATATGAGGCTGCAGGATCTCTTGGGGTCATTTACTCCATGTTGCAGCTCTGCTGTAGTCCCAAGCTCCATCTCTCTCTCTCTCTTTCTCTCTCCCTCTCTCTGTCGCTCTCCAACTGCTCCCATTCAGGCCTGGCTCACACATGGCAGGGAGGAGCAGAGCAGGCCAGAAAATCACAGCACTGCCCAGTGCCTCTCTGGCTGGGAACTTTGCAGCATTCCCGCCCCAAACACTTAAATCCATATGATTCAGTCTAGCAGGGTAGAAATTAAATTTCTGTAGACCATTAAAAAATAGGGTTTTCAAATAGGAATAAAATAACGAATCACAATTTAATTTAAGCCACCCTGTTTAGGGGGCTGTTACCTTCATTCCTGGAACAAAATCCTCCTCCTCTGCCTATAAAATTAGTGTTTTTTCCCCCTTACATTACATTCTCCAGTGCAGGTTCTATGACAATTGTGGATCATGATGTGTGTTTAGGATCATTATCCTGCTGTAGAAACCATGCTCTTTTCATCCTCATCTTTTCTTTTACAGACGGTGTAATGCTTGCTTCCAAAATTAGCTGACATTTAAATGACTATTCTTCACTGGACCACTGACCGTAATGCATGCCCAAAGCATGACCAACCCACATCTATTCTTAACATTTGGAGAGGTGTTCTTTTCATTAAACTCTACACTTGCTTTGTGACAGTTTAGGTCCTACTGACAACTGTACAATTGTTTGAACGGATGATCTTGGAAAATGGCTGAAAGAGACAGCACTGACTTCTGTATCTATGATAATCCTTCTTAGATCTGGACTGAGCTTCTTCCACTTTACTTGTGGTCTTGTGTGCTGGTCAAACAAACCCTTATATTGTGGGCACAGAGAAGCTACCAGCTCTAGTCCTATAAAAATCAGGAAGTTAGCAAACCTTACAAGGAAGTTGTAAGACTTTGGCCCTGGCCAGTAAAAATACATTGTGGAACTTTAAGCAGCACTAAAGTAATAATCTAAATGGATGTATGAATATTTTGGCCCTCTATGTATAATCGTGACCCTTTATTGATTGGAAAAGAATTGAAAGAAATGACTAAAAGCCCAGTATTGACATACCCATGATGAATGTATGTAAACCTTTGTCCACAACTGTATCATACTCCTTTGTGAGTACAGTCTGCTGTTGTTCTTGTTCATACAGCTTTTGGAATCTCATTACAGACTCTTGATAGTAACTGTCCACTTCATTAATTTGCTATTTGTTGATTTCTCCTACAAAGTCTACTATAAGAACAGCCTCGTGCAATTTGATGAAGATGTCAAAAACATCACTTTCCAAAATGTAATTACACTGCTATCACAGATAATAGCAACATACAGTGCAAAAGGCAAATTTAAAAATACATTATATTAGACAGCATTATATTAAAGCCCTATTGGAAACACAAATAAAGCACATGAGTTAAGTATATGCTGTCAGTGTGTGGATGTATTGGGCATATACCCAAGTCATTTGTGTACGGTGTATTGATGACCAACAACCCCCTGCTTCTAATAGCTGCTTATAGATTACTGTGGGAAGGTACATTCTCCGTCCTCTCGGCTAGTTTCACTCTGGACATCGATCCTGCGGCAGGTCATTAATTGGATACAAGCTGAGCTGCGTTCAGTAAGGCTTGAACAACGCTTTGATAAGCCAAGTGATTAAGCAATACAATACAGTGGTTAAACTGTCAATTAAGAAGGTGTGATTCACTGTAGACTGTCCTAATGCTGTGTTTGGGTTGCATTACCAGAATCCGATATGTGGGAAAAGTGTGGGATTTCCTGCAGGGTGCCATTCCAGAGTTTCATGTCATGGAGGAGAGCTTTGAGGAGTCAGCGGACTTTGCTGCTGCCGCCAGTGACCCAAAGGGCAATGAATCACCTCCTCAGAACAAGGAAAATAACAAAGGTACTGCATTTAAATGAATGGCACTTTGAATTCACTTGAATTAAATGTGGCAAGTGGTTGCGAATGAATAAAATGTGTTATATCAAGAAACATTTCTTTCTTTAATGGTAGTTTTGGTCAAGAACTGCTGTAAAAAATGTAACCCATTATATTAATTTCCAACCACTTGCCTCATTGAAATGATGTAACTTCAAAGTTTCAAGGAGTGTCCAGGAGCATGCATACTGCTTAAAAGCCTTAAACAGACAACACTAATAAATGTATTTAATAATACCTCTATACAATGTATATTTAAATATAATAAACTATATGACAGAAGGTACTTCTAGAGAGGGTGGAGACTAGCACATGTCTCTTCTGACAATCAGTCACTGCCTCTTTTTGATCACTCCACATTTGCAAGCAAAACCTTTTGGTCCTACCTTGGTAAAACTTTTCTAAAAATATGCTTTCTTTTAAGTTCTTCTGTGTAATTGCTTTTGGTTTGTAAAGATTGTACATGAACATAATCTCGTTGTGATCACTATCTTGACAGGTCAGAAACTCCAACACTAATAATTTTATTCAGTAATAGCATGTGTAGTGTATAAGTACATATTATAAACTAAAAGACAAAAATGTATTACTAGAGATTATATTCATTTTGATTTTATGAACATTTTTGTGAACAAGTTAATAAATAAGTAATGTATTCATAGCTATCTGTTAATTAAATGATAGTTTTATTCGTCTTTCAAGAAGTGATTTATTATCAGATTTTCTGCTAATTTTAGGATACCATGCAGCTGCCTCAATCCTTTTTATAATCATCTAAAGCTCAATAACATTTCTACATTTATAACTTCTTGCAAATAATAAATAAAAACATCAAAGCTATAGCATTAGCATCATATTAGAATTGGTTTACACGTATTTGTACACAAAATTATACAAGAAAAGTATTAGTAACTGTCATATTGGAATATTGATTCCAAACTTTTTAACTGTAGTCTCTCACATTTTTGGACTTTGTTTCTAAATGTTTTGAATAAATTACACAGTGCAAATCATTCTGAATGCATGTGTACAGAAACCATAAAAACTGCAGTAAACCAGCTAGAAAGCTTTACTTAGTAGTTGGACCTGCAAGCTAAGACTTTATTGGGGTTTTAATCCTCCATGTTTAGCACCACATTACATGATAATAAATATTATGTTATTTAAGTTACCTTGTCATTATACACCTAGTGCATCAGAATTATTTTCTTTGCATATCCCAGCTCAGACAACTAGGTTCAGAGCACAGCGTTCAACCATGCTACAGCACCACTATAGTAAAGAGGGTTAAGTGTCTGGCTTTGAGACCTAACATACACCAGTTTCTTTGTATGATAATGAACTGGCCTACAGTGAGGCCTGTTAATGCTGTAAAGATTTACTTTTCCCTAGATTGTATTTTTTCCCCAAAAATATATATATTTTAAATGTAATATTACATCAAGAGAGCCTTTTCAAATACCCAACATATTTGCTATTATTATTATTATTATTATTATTATAATTACTATTATATTTAAGCAATTAAGGAATTCCCCACTAGTGACTTACAATACATTAACCACATTTGATGGATAATGAGATTCAACTGATAGAACACCGCCATGCCTTAATGCAGTCAGGCCTGCTGAATGTAGAACTGAAGTTCCTCAGAGTATAATGTAGTTACCACAAAGTCTTTTAACAAGCACATGAGGCCATAATCACAAGAAGATCCAGAGGACTGAGAAAAATGCTGTTGAATTATGTCAGTCTAGGGTGGGTTAAAGCTCATTTCCAAGTTTCTATAGCGTCACAGAAGCCACAGGGAAAAACATTATCTGCAAATTGAGAACCTTAGGAACTTAAACGAATCTTTCCAGTAGTGGCTGCCCTGACAAAACGGTACTGTGGCAGGGCTTCAAATGAGCAGTTCATATCAAATTTAAGCCATTTTGCAAATAAGATTTGGCTTGGATTGCTCCACAACAATATAAAAGGCTGATATTAAATTATAGGGCAACTTGGTTGCAATTATTGCTACTAAAGGTTGTACAGCAAGTTACTAACTTTATGGTGGTAACTTGCGACTCATAACTCATGTGGGTGATTTGTGTATTCAAATGTATTGAATATAAATATTAAACAAATAAACAATAAATAAATACATAAATAAATAGTTCTGTGTTTTTGATAAGCCTTTATTCCCTTAAACAGCCTGTGGTCTGCCGATGGGCCGAAAGTTTTATTGACTGCTGTCACCGAATAACCCAGCTTGTAGGGTCCAGCTTGTACCAGTCCCTGTAGCTACTGAGTAATACATCTTTATGTGTACTATGGCTTGCTGTATATATATATATATATATATATATATATATATATATATATATATATATATATATAAAATCAGTTTCACTGTATCTGTTTTAAGGTCTGGTTCCACCTTGGTGTAACTACTCAAAAAATATGCTTGTTGTGTGTTCTGTGTAATTGCTGTTGGTTTGTAAAGTACATAAGCAAACCTCCTCTTGTCATGACCTTCATCTTAACAGGTTAAAAATAAGCCGAATCGATCCTCTATTAAATTATGCTTAGTACCAGGCTTAACGAGTATAACCCATAATTAAAGAAATCCTTGTGTTTCTGTTCTTGTGGGAACCTGGACCAATCTGTTCAGAGTATTACATCTGTAGTCTTTGTGTGTTTGCTCTTTCAGATAAGAGGAAAGGCAAAGACAGGGACAAAGACAAAAAGCCCACCCAGCCCAACGAGCCCAATACTGCCGCCCAACCCACAGAAGACAGTGAGTAACTTTCTGTTAGTGTACATAAAAAGAGAACCTATACAGAATGCTTATTTGTCAATACATGTGTTGCTATTCCTCCAACCCGACATACATTATTCACTCTAAAAAATGCAACTGTTGAATATTTCATTCGTTTGCTAAAAGGCTCTATATATTCTTTTTGAAAAGACACAGAGCGCTGGGCTGCTTCTCTTACCCCAAAGGTAGACAACTCTCTTGCAAAGATTTTATGATAAGATGACCCCATATGTAACACATTTGTTCTCATATGTTGGGCCTCACATTTAGAACTGGACACAAATATAGGCTGAGCACATTTTTCTTGGGTTTCAAACAGTCAGTAGCAGTTTCCAAACCCATAAACCAAAATCCAAAATAAACTATAGCAAGATTTTGTCAAAAAGTGGCCTGGATCCTGACCACTACAAACCAAAGAACTTCATCTCTAATGATTGACATGAGGTCATCTGTAAACGAAATAGAAATAAATAGTCAAGTTATCAGCTCTTTAGATTAATCATTATTCACCAATCAGTGCCTTCAAACCATGTCCCAGTCTGGACAGACTTTATGTATTTTGTTGTTTCTCATACAGTGCACTGGTGGCATATGAACAAGATCTGATTTTGTATGCCTAATTAACTAAGTAATTGTTCCTGTTGTTGGGTCTAGACTTCCTGGCCATGCTGTCATAGCTACATACTTTGCTATGCTTTGCTAGAAAGTGCTTTTTTAAAATACTGAAATTTAGAGTGCATTATTCATTTTAAATAATACTTTCATTGGAATGTGAAAGGCTACGCTGTTAGCATGTTGGCAAATTCACTCTCAAGCTTGTGATTAGCTACAACTACATAGTTCAGCTTGGCCGTAAATCATTTTAAACTGTTAATTTTTTTTTTTTAATCATTTAAAACTTTTTCTTTCCTAATGCTACTTGAATCTTCATAACTCAAAATATGGACTTTCCTGCATGGCACCTGATTACTGCATGCTGAACCAATTCAGACTGATAACCTCTAAAACATACTCCATACAAATGAGCATGCACTGTAAATGAGGGTTGCCAATAGTAGTATAGTACATTTTAAGTTGCTAGTAGTGTTAAAAAGTCAGGTCAGTGTGTTTGCAGCAAACACAACAACTAACCTTGTGGCCTGAATATAGCATATTTTGACAAGTTAACAACATTGTCATTTAGTCCATTCAGTGTCGTTTGCTAGAAAAATTGGCAAACCGCATCTGCCTTGGAACAGGTTTGTTTAGCATATTAACATTAAAACACTGGAGCAGCATATTACCGCCAGACTGTGCTAGTTGAATGAATATGTGATGCTATGTGAAGCAGGCTTTGCGACCAGTGTTCGCAGAAGGGGAGCTCAAACTCGACACAAGAAAAAGCAAAAGCCAGGAAAGCAAGCAGGTATCTGTGCTAGGCTTAAAGCCGACACTAGCCAACCAGCTAGACGACTCCATCATCTAACCCCATTAAAAACTGGACTACCTCAGCTGACTGCCAAACTAGAGCTATTCACACATCAGGAGGGAAAGCATCTGGCTTATCATTTTTTTTTACTGGTAAGTCTTGAGAAAGCCAAACCTGGGAAACCAAGTGTGTGTTAGGATAAAAGCTAAACCGGCTACAATCTTATCAGATTGCAAACGGCACATCGTGCTGAAAGGACAGCAACACTATCTGCTAAGAATCAACATGTTTCATTCTGAGGCAAAGTAACAGGGTTGTAAATAGGCTTGCAAAACCACACCCAAGGATTCAGTAAAAGTGGGAGAATGACTGCGAGAAACACAAGCCGGGCCTGACCGATATTAGGCAAATGCACCCAATTCTGATCAAACCAAGGCATGAATAGTAGGGTCTCTTGGTTCGGACAAATGTCTCAGGCTCTACTGACTGCCCAGACGTCCAGAGGATGTGACCCCACCTGCTGCCATGCCTCGCTTCCTCTGTGGGTTCATGCATTATGGAACCTCTTCGCTCTGGATGTATCATCAGCATGAATAAGTCAAATAGCTAACCTTGTTCTCTGCTGTGATAGAGATTGAGTGTATGTGTGTGTGCGCTTTTGTGTCATAGTGTGTGTATGTGTGCCCTAGATTGCAAATAGAGTCATTAAGCTGGTTTATTCTCAGGTATGCTAGTAGTGTACTGAGCACATCTGAATTATTTGGTGTGCCCCGAGGGCATAACTGGGTTTTTTGTTACGCTGCAGTTTATGTTCCTGGTGTGTTTTGGTTTCACACACAGACACACACACACACACACAACAACAGAACTGGCAGAACATTGACAGTGATTTGAGAATAAGCGCTCAAATCAGTGGCTGACTGATTTTCCTATTAAGTGAAATGATGTGCAGGGCTTTATGACTCTTTTGGGTAATTAGCCTCAGTAAGTGAATGACAGAATTACATCAGGATGAAGCTGCCAGGCCTGCTATTGAAATCGCAGGTTCGTCGCAGGATCGTCGCTCTGTCTCTCTCACTTTTCTGTCAGCCTTTCTCGCTCTTTATCTGTGTGTCTTTCGCTCCCTGTCTCGCTCCTTCCATGTGGTTGATACTAATTAATTAGATAAAAAGATTGTAACATGCTGTGACATATATAAGTTGGCACCAAGCCCTAGATCCTCTATCCCTGAAGCAATACATCTCTGGCTCTCTTCTACACACGCACACACACATGCACACGTCTTGTTCTATTAATATTATGAGAACATTTACTGTGCGTTTTCCCTCAGAACGTGAAGAATAGGTCGTCTCATTAACCTTGCCAAAGACCCTGCTCCATATATTAATTTCTTTAAGGATAATGTCGACTATCTCTCTCTCTCTCTCTCTCTCTCTCTCTCTCTCTCTCTCTCTCTCTCTCTCTCTCTCATGCTTACTCACTCACTCTGTCCATCTGAATAAGGCCAGTGAATGTTTGATTGACTTATCTAAAGATGGGGCAATTATTAAGGTATAAAACCCAATAACAGTCATACTGTTAGAAGTGTTATTATTTCTGTGTGTGAATACTGGAGGCCTGCGGTCTAGCACAGTTTGGTGATTTCACTTCTCAAACACACCCATAAAACCTGGAAATTGGATGAATTGAGTCAGGTGTGTTCATTTTGCATACCCTGTAGCCAAATACAGTCATTTATTATTATTTTTTGTGTCTGTTTTCATTCGATTTCCATGACTAGCGCAATTCTACTGTAGTGTTACAGTGCCTGTTACAGTAGTGTTAAAGTATTCACCTCCTTGGATGTTTTGCCATTTTATTGCTTTTATAAATAAAATTTGTTGTTCAAGTAAAGGCAATTAAATTAAAATATGTAATGTTAAATACGGAGTGCATAAATATTCATAGATATATTAATATATTAAAATGACTGACCTAATTCAACAGAGGTCCAGCAGGCGGCTGGTGCTAGTAGTCTCACAGTTAGTGAACTGGAGATCACCTGAGTGCAGTTAATGTGTCTCCAGTGACTGTAGTATAGAGGCACCTGTCTGAAAGCTCCACTCACTGGGTAATCAGTACTCCTGGGTACAAATACATCATGAGAACTAACCAACACTTTACACAACTCTGAGAAAAGGTTGTTAATATAGTATAAGTCAGGGAATAAGTCAGAGTATACGTCAGGGTATAAGTCAGTATAAGTCAGTGAATGGATACCAAAAACGTTTAATGAAATCCAGCATTAAGAAATAGAAGGATGCAATGACTACTGCCTGCAATTACAAAGGTGGTATAGTATAGTAAAAACTAGATTTTTATTGAATGAATAAAATTGAATGAAAAATAATTTTGTTGTAATAGTATCATCACATCTGTATGAACAAATCTGGACACATCTGGACAACAAAGATCTAGAATAACCGTAATGTGACCTTTATTCACACACACACACACACACATCACCAAACACCAAATAAACGTAAATAAACATGACTACAACTACTTTCAGCCCTGTGTGCCAAACTGAGCCATTTTAAATCCCCACCTGGAGCACGTTCCCTTGATTGGCTCCAGGTACGAATAGTTAAGGGCTGCTCTGCGGCCCAAGTAAGAGTCCATTGTCCCGCTTCTTCACCCTCACAGTATTTATGACTGATCTGTAAAGTGCTATCAACATTTTCTTATAGCCCCACGCTGATGTCATACTCTCTCGCCCCCTCTCTGCCCCACCCCCAGTTTATTTGATCTAATTGGGAGAATAACTGCAAAAACATTGGTCTACTGTCTTCTCACTGACTGGCTCTATGCATAATAATGGTGCTGTTGTGCCGTTCTCGGCCCATATACAGTATTGTTCTCCAGTATTGCAAACGCTTTTGTTAATCCATCTTAATTGTTCTCTTCCCAAACAGAGGGGGACTTGGACTTGCTTCGTTCTAGTATGTGTTGTGCTTGCACAATGATGCATACAAATAGCTTGGATAATGGACTCTCCTATTTTCTCTATCTCTCTCTCTCTCCCCCTATACACACATTCTTCCTGGTCCAGGCAGTATGCCTCCTCCTGCTCCTCAGATGGTTGTGTGTGCCAGTTACCAGCCGTTGCACCTGCAGGAGAAGAGGACCTCCGTGCTGGGACAGATGGTACTCTCAAAGCTCTCTCCCATAATGCCACAAATATTGAAATATATTCGCCCGACAACAACAGACAGCTCACAATATGCTAGTCTGCAACGCTGCCTGTGACAGTGTCCCGCAAATGCAGTCCTAAAGAGCCACTGTGCAGCTGAGTGTATTTCTGTCCTGCTGTAACATGCCTGACTCATTTCATTTGCTAATTCTCTAACCATTCAGTTGGACCAGGCGTGTTGGAGCAGGAAGAGTGTATAGTGCTCGTTGGAGTAAAGCTCTGTGACATGAATCAACACTGTATGTTCAAATGTTTTTAGACACCCCTTCTGATGAATGCGTTCAGCTACTTGAAGTGGCACCCAATGCTTACACAGATGTGCGAATGCACGCATGCAGTTTGTCTAGTTCTTGATACCAGGCGTGGGCTAAAAAACCCAGCACTGAGCTGTGGAGCAGTGGAACTGTTTTCTCTGGAAACATGGTTCTCCATCCAATATTTTTGGGATGAAATTTGCTGTTGGGGATGAGGTTGGGTGGTGATCATCTAACATCCTGTCCTCACTAATGCTGTTGTCGCTAAATGCAATCAAAGCCTCAGAGCAATGCTCCAAAATCTAATACAAAACCTTCCCTGGAAAGTAGAAACAGTTAAAGTACCCTTGATTTTGTAAAAAACAATGAATGAGCAGGGGTCCCAATACTTTTGTCCATATAGCATAGCTCAGGTCAGGTGTGTAATTTATAAGCACTCTAAATAGAAGCCTAAAAAAGTACACTTTTAAAAATAAAGGTGCTTTGAATGGTTATTTGAGTGATACCATAGAAGAACCATTCATGTACAAGAGATTGTGTGAGTGTGAAGAACCTGTTAAAGTTCTAAAGAGCATCACTTGATGTGAAGAATCTTTACAAAATCTCTTCTACAAACATTTTTCTTTATGGAACCAAAAGTGTTTTTCTTCTATGTCATTGCTCAAAGAACTATAAGAAATACCTTTATTTTTAAGAGTATCTAGAAATCTTCAGAGGAGAATTAGATATTGATACTGTAAGATTTGAAGTCATGAAGTAAGGGCAGGAAACCTCCATGTATACTGCAGTGAAATTTCAACTATCTTGTCATGTGACAAACTGCACCACAGCATCTTGTGACTCCCCTAAAAAGGATGGCTATTGTTTATAAGGCCAGCCTTACCGATAGACATAATTACTCTGCACGTCTCCTATGATCCAGTGAGGCGCCCATGCCCACATATCTAAAGCTTATTAATTTGTTAACGCTCTCAAAACTGTGATCTCCTTCCCTCCCTCAATCCATTGCTTCATCCCTCCCTGTATCATGTGCTCAGGCTATATGCTACTCTTTTTGGATCAGTGCTGGCTGTCTAATCCATTATTAACTCCATACTCCATAATCCATGATGGTGGCTGTGTGTGTGTGTATGTGTGTGTGTGTGTGTGTGTATTCTTCAGGCAGACTCATCAGAAAGACTGCGGCAGTACGGGCTCTCCAAGCTCTACAGTCACCCTGTGCTGCTCACGCGCACGAGAGCCTGCCCCCTGGTGGCTGTCCCAAAATCGCCCCCTGTGCCTCCCTGGAAACTTATCCGCCCTCGCAAGAAGTGGAACATCACAGATGAACCAAAAGGTCAGGGCTCTGTAGGTTTGTGTGTGTGTGTATATGTCTCCAACAGACACAACCCCATGTGCACACAATGAATTTTTATCATGTAGTCAATGAGCCAAGACACACTGAAGTGGCGAATTTACAAGACTAATGTAGCTAACAGGTAGGACAAGACTCTAACCCTCCAATTATTATCTAAATCTGCATTAATCACCAAACACTTGCCTAAACCTGCATTGATCTGCTAAGTAAGTTCCAATAGACCTGCTTTCCAGCAACCGTACACTTGTAGCTCACACCCCAAACATGTCTTAAGCTGACATGCCTGTGTCATATCTCTATTTCTGTATGCAATGTTTACCACAGAGACTCCAGTCCAGAAGCCTGAACAGTACATAGAGGTTTCCAGTCCCTTCATCGACTTCAGACTCATGACCATGGCTTCACCACTTCAGCTGTAAGCAGACTGTATGTGTGTGTGTGTTAGTGGGGTGTATGTTGACATAACAGAAATCAAACTGTTACCTGTGTCAACAGTGCAGCTGCAAAACAGTAATGATGTCTGGTGTTGTTACTGCCACACATTTTGCTGTATACCTCTGTGCTGGCCACGGGGTTTGCTTTGGTTGTGTGTGAGCTGTTTCCGAATGTGCAGGTGCTGTGAGGATGTGTAGTGTGAGATGGAGGGGAGGGCGGTGTTAAGTACACTCTTGTTGTTTGTGTGTGTGGGAGGGTGCAGTCAGAGAGCCAGACAGCCATCAAGCCTCAACATCGATCTGTGTGTCTGAGCGCCGAGCCTTTCACCACATTCATGATCACAAGTCAATACATTCATTCAATTCAAACATTCATAGCCTCAGCCTCAGTGGTGCGGATTTATGGGCTTTTTTGTCAAGGTGGGTGATTCATACATTATGAATATAATATTGTGATACCTTAAGCAATTACAATATACGATATGTCACTACTGTATGATATGATGCACAGTATGGTACGAATAGGATGACATTTGATAAGTTAAAGTGAACAGATGAGAACCGATGGTGGTGCGTTAAAACTAAAATGCTCAGAAAGGCCTACCATACAGTGGTGGTGTCATTTTCTAAAACATTGAATTCAACAGCAAAACACACACCTCGCTTCAGCACACCTTAAGAAGCTCCTCCCTCTAAATTCATGCACGTTGTGGGTTAGCTCACTAGCCCCTCCTTCACCCATCCCATGCACAAGTATGAACATCACCATTGTTGCTAATTGGCTGGAAAAGTTGGAGCCACTTTGTTTGTTCCCAGTTGGAGAGCCAGGGATGAGTACATACACCTGCCTATCCAGCTCACAGATAAACTGGATAGCTAGTGGGTCATAGGAAATAGAATTTTACAAAAAGTATGTATTGAAATCGTATAAAACATCGTTAATACAATATTTGTGGATAGGCTTTTGTATTTGTGTGTTTTGCATATTTCGATGCTTCTGTGTTTGCCCTTTGACTGGGTATATCTGTGTATGTGTGTGCGTGTTCTGCTCTAAGGGATTCTCAACCGAATGGCAACAGGAGGCGTGTGTGTAGCTCTAATCTGGCTTCATTCAATGAGACAGAAGAGAGTGAGGGTCCTAACCCCACCCAGCACGACATTACACACAACAGCCTTAACTCGCCGGATGCCTTGGACACCAGCGAGGTACCTTCTACTTCTGCTTTTAATTCAGCTATGCCAATTTAACTGAACACACCCCTGGTAATAGACACTCATAATCAGTAAAGTGGACATGCAATGCTGTACATACAGTGCAATGGCTATCTATGATCTTTGCCCACAAATGCTCTATGTTAGTCGTTAGATAAGCTAATTTTAACAAAGAGTTCTGAACACAACAACGTTTTGCACTTTAGCACATTTCATATTGGCATAAAAATATCCTTGTCCACTGTAATAACCAATCGTAGCCTAGCTTTAGCAACTTTAGCAGCCCTTCCAAGGCCATCAAGGGACTTTGCAAGGTCAAGACTCCATATTAGTACAAAGAGTGGCAGTGGTTTAATCTAATGTCTACAGTCTAATGTTGGTTTGGGGTGTTCTTCTTTGCTTCCATGACATTAAAGATAAAAACAATACCCACATATATCTTAACCTAACTCTTCTGCATTGATTTCCTTGTTGAGGTGATGTTATACATCCCAAAGCTATCTGTCAACCCAACAATTACAAATAACCAACCCACCCATGTACTTTAAAATAGACAGTGGCCACATAATGCCAAGCTGCACAATAGTGTTTTAGCCAGTTGAAACCAAGTAGGTTGTACACAGTAACACATAATTTATCACTGTTCTAACATTAACCCAGTTTGGCAAAGAAACCTTGATGTTTTCATACAGTGCGGCCAGTGTGAACGCAGTGGTTCCCAATCCGGATTGTAACAGATCAGTCAACCTGGAGGCAGATGCAAGTGCAATTAGTTTTTTTTTTAATTCTTAAAGAAAATACAAAAAAAACATAAAAACACAGAAACACAAATCCAAATACCATACCAGAAACAAGAGGAGCTAGGCAAATACAGCACATAGACAAGACACAGCACAAGACGAATGTAAATGAATGACAGGCCTGCGCATTTCACTTGTTTTCTGCTGTATCACAGCCACTTTAACTTGGGTACTAGTTGGTTATTACTTAATTAGCTAGATCTGGTATGTTAGAGCAGAGAAAACATACAAACTACATAGGGCAGGTTCTTCAATACCAGGTTTGCAGACTAGTCTATTGATATTGGATCCTCCACTGCATTAGATCCAGCGATGCTAGGCGTAGTGTCAGAGTGGTTCTCTGGTGCATAACAACTGTGCTCTGCAGCTGTCTATGTGCAGTAGCTAGAGGGTTGGAGTGGACCCTGCCTGCCCTGCAACTCCTCTGTCCAGCTCCAATGTCACTGCCGCTGTCTCTTCGGCCGAGTGAGCCTGCTGGCGGCCTCCAGTGCCTCAGCGGAGGCAGAGAGAGAGGAGAGGGAGTTCGGGAAAATGGGCAGCGTGTTATGTAAAAAGGGATGGGTCCCGTCCTCTGCGGTATAAAAAGCAGCTCAATTAGCCTGTCAGTCATCAGGGCAGATGTCTTGCAGGGGGTTCAGGACAGATCGCCCTGAGGGTGACGAAGCCATAGTGTGCATGTGTGTATGCTTGTGCGTTTGTGTGTGTGAGTATCTGCCTAGTGACTAACAGAGCATGCCTTTGTGTTTGGGTGGAGGAGGTGACAAGATCACATGGAACCACTGTGTGCTTGGGATGCTAAGCAAACCCATTTAATCGTAATGTAGTAAAGAGAATTAAGTGTGCTGATCCTGGGAGCTGTTTATACCTCAGGAATGTGTGAGATTAAGCTTTGCACGGTGAGAGCGAAGGCAGCACATTAACGCAGTGTTTAGCACCTCAGTTCGAAGCTGCTTGTTCTCCTCGCTTCTCCTTTCTTCTCTACTCTTCTCGGTCCTTCTCCACTGCTCTCTACTGTTCTTTATTGAGATAACAGAGTATTATATATATATATATATATATATATATATATATATATATATATATATATACTCTTCTGTACTTTTCTTTACTGTTTTCTGTTGTTCTTCCCTCTTCTCTACTTTTCTCTATTGTTCTCTACTCTTTTCTTCTCCTGTCTTCTCTACTGTTCTCTACTCTTCTGTACTGTTCTTTACTGTTTTCTTCTTTCTTCTTTTCTCTACACTTTACTTCTCTTCTGTACTGTCCTTTACTCCTCTGTACTGTACTGTACTGTACTCCTTTCTTATTTTCTCATTTCTTCTCTCTCTTCTGTTCGCTTTTTTTCTCTCTTCTCTTCTCCTCTCTTTTCTACTCTACTGTACTCTATTTTACTCTCTTCTCTTCGCAAATGTACAGTGACTCACGGCCTATCTCTGAGTCACTGGCGCTGTCGTTCGTTAGATGTGGCACAGAAAGAACCCCTAATTGTCCTCCACATTTAAATGCCACAGTTGGTCGACTCCTTGGGCTTTAAAAGGCTTTGTAAGTGGCACAAGGTTGGGTCCAATTATAAGAGAAAAGGCTGAGAAAAAAAGAGAAAAGTTCTGAGGGCCTTCGGAAAGACTTCGTTGCCATGGTGCCACCCACTTTCTCCTTGTGGTCTTAACGAGTTGTCTTAAGCTCATGTAAAGGAGCATTTTGGCTGATACCGTGATGACGCAGCTTAATTAGCGACTAAACACTGATGAGCTCATCAGATAGCAGAGCAAGTGCTACCAACATCCAAATGTCACGTCAGTATTTATGACTCTTCTTAGTACTAAGGACTATATTCTCGGATGTGGAAGGTCAGTGGCACCTGTGTTCACACGTCAAATTAGAAGACGTCTCACTGGATGGGGGGTTTAATCTGGGCAGCCTGAGGCCTGAGTGGAGGCTGACTTGATCAGTGTAGCTGAAGGGGCCTTGTCGTCTTTCTTCTGTATAGCGCGCTACCCTCCCTGTGCAAGGGTATTTCATTATTATTTCTTGGAAAGAGACCTGTCAGAGTAAAAATTGCCTTCTGATGTTCATTTACTCACAGACCTATTTGCAAACTGTTCCTTTTCTCTTCACCTCTCTCGCTCGCTCTGCCTGTTTTCCTTCTCTCTGTTTTTCCCCCAGGTTACAGCAGAGGACAAAAAGAAGGACGAAAGCACTGCTCATGGTAAGCCATGGTGATATAAGCAGCTCTATATGGCCTGCCACATGGCCACCTTAACCTCACTGTATGTATTCTCATATCACTGCACCAGATATGTATAACTTATGTAATATCCGTCCGCAGCATGCCCTCACACTGCTTATTCATACTCTAATGGATGCAAGTGGAGTCATATGATGACTCTAATTTCAAAAAAAGGAATTGGAGAGGCAACTGGTAAACACTGAGTGAAATAGCATCATTTTTATAACACAGCCCCACCATCTATCAAGTGGACATTCTGATATCGAGTCTGTTCTATTGTCTCCTTTGTAACAGCGTGCCAGTGCAATCGGACTGGAAGTGAATGAGCATGAAGACGTATCATAATTTGGCGTGTGGCTTTCTCTCTACCCCCGTCATTGTTGAGCCGTCAGTGCTGCGATGCTAATAGCTGCTCTAATGGGATATGATGGCTAGCTGAGTGCTCTGCTATCACCATTTCACTTTTTCCACCATCTTCATCTCTCTCTTTCTCTCACTTAGTCCTTCTCTTTTTTAATAGCTTTACACAAACAGACAGACACCCACCCACGCAGGCACACACACACACACACACACACACGCTCAGACACACTATCGTCTCCATCTCTCTGATCGTGACTCTGCACTCGCCCCTCATCACGACAGGCCAATTACATGCTTTCCTAGGGAGCCTAGTGTGTTGCTTAGTAACACCTGGAGTGAGCTAAATGAAGTGGGCTCTGCAATGGCTTCATTGGAACATTTATATCTCTTTCTTTTTATCAGGCCTGATATCCCCCTCCCCCTGTCCAACACCACCGTATCCCTCCCCCCACCCCCCTCCCTGCCCCCCCACACACACGTTCATTACTTTTTGGTTTTAGTTTCGTTTGTCAAGTTCTTTTAAGCATCAGGAATCTGCCCTATTCATTTTTTTTCTGAATCTCGTCGTTGCAAGGAGCTCAGTGATAAGGTCTGCTGCTCTGCAACTGTAGTGGCTACCATGGGAACATGACCTTGTACATGAGCCAAACAGTTTCTGAAGTCCTCTCCTACTGAGCACTGCTGCTGTGCTTTTGACCAAGGTGCTTAATATGGACTTAATCCAGTGGTGCGATTCCTGTCACTCAATACCCCTGCCCCTAGGGCATGCTTCTAAATGAGCCTATGTTTGCAGTGCACCACTGCCCCAAACGTATAATGAAGTAGGTGAAAAGTCTTAAAGGCAGTTAATAGGTCTATGCTCCTGTCCTGTCATGATGACTGCCATTATCTTTGCCCTACTATGTAACTATTTAAACAGAAGTGTGCAATTATACAGTTCATTCCATAGTTACATAAGAAGTTACATTTATATTCTGTATCATCAGCTCTGAGTCTGCACTTCTGACTTCTTTCCATCGTGACTAAAGTAAGTCTAAAACATACTGTGTCTAACATGAATATAACCTGAATGGGTTCAAAGTCCCTCACTGTGTGTCTCTTAGTCTCTGCCCCCCTTTGTGTGGACTAACTGAGCCCCTTTATAAGCACCGCCGGGAGAAGGTTGCCTTAACCGGCTCCAGGTGTGTGAAGTTAGGGCAGGCTCAGGCTACTATGGGGCTGGACCGTGGTTACCCCCGCCTACTCTTCTCCACATTATGTTATTATCTTATTACGGGCAATAATTGCAATTTCACTGTAAGACACGGAGGTCAACTCTGTGGAGCTGTGTGTTTTCATTAATTCACCACATTTACTGAAGACCAGAGCGGTCAATTGCATTCATTTGCCCATTCCTCACCCCACTCCAGTGTGTAACTGTGTGTGGCTCTCTCTTACATAGGCATCACTGCCTTGTGAGCCACTGTTTCTCAGCACCAATGATGCTACAGTTTAGTTAATGGCTCATCGTCAAAATTCCTTACAGTTTAGCAGGGCAGCAACAATTCACAGATTAGTGTTTTGCTCTAACTCACCAGATTCCACTCATTAAGAGCTTGGTAGTTAGCTGATAAGTTGAAGCAGCTCATTAGCTACTAGTCAAAGTCCTTCATGAACTGATTTAGGCGTGTGGAAACGAGCAAGACACAGCAGGATAGCATGATGTTTCCCACTTGGACACTTGAGTTCAATGACTTAATACCTCTTCTTATTAATGAGGCACTGCCTTGTCTCAAATTGCATTATAATTAAATAAGTGTCAGGCACCTGCAGGATGTGATAGCCGTTTCCCCCCACTGTGGGACAAACACCTGCATGTACATATTGTATCATCAAGTTAATCCCTGCTTACAAACCATTGACAAAATGTGATGAATTATGTAAAAACAACAACAAAACCATTAACTCCAGTTTCAAAACCATTCTCTTTACACTTGATTGAGTCACTGTGTCCAATCTTTTTTTTTTTTTTTACAGCCACTTTTCATCCCCAATTTTAGTCAAATACCCAACCCGCTCATTAGTACACTCTCCGATCACATGTAATGCCTCCTCTGACGCATGTGCAATCAGCCACCACCTGTTTCCGATGCAATGTCACCAAGCAACCAACGGGCTCAGAGGAAATCGTCAGGTACCCAGCTCTGGTGCATTGTCTAGCAGATGCCCATGCCACCCAGCATGCAACTAAAGTGAGGTGGGGAGAGAGAGCCATCTACCCACCCGGAGAGAGCAAGGCCAGTTATTCTTTCTCAGGCTCTGGCTGCTGATGGCTGAGACTGAATCTGAAAGTGGCTCAAATCTAATTTGAAATATCAGATTTTTGTGTTTAACTGTGCAGAAGTTCATTGGCAGTTCTTCACAGAATCTCTTTTATTAAGTCCATTGATACATTACTGTACACACATTTGTGTTTATCAGATGCTGCAGATGCACCACCAGATCTCGAGAAGAACAATGAGAGAGAGAAAGACAAAGAGAAGGAGAGAGTGCAGACAGCGGAGGATGCCAGTCCTACTCGGCTGCAGTCAGAGGACCTGGAGAAGGCCATGCTCCAGGAGGTCTGGGTCGACCTCCAGGACTTTCCTAAGTGCTTTCAGTAAGGGCTGTTCAGAGAAACGCGTTATTTAAACATTCCGTCAAGTCATTCATGTCTTATAATGTTAATTACATTTTTATTTGGTTGTTTTTAAAGGACGCTGCTGGTTTTTCACAAGCCAGATACCTACCCTCATTATTCTCAGAAGTCACAGTTCAAGGTAAAGTTAATTATTATCCAAAGAGCACCTGCAATGTTGAAGTAACCCAGGTTGTGATGAAATCTCATCAGGTGCTACTCTTGAGACCAGGCATAAACCTTTTAAAAGCATTCCTTGGTTGTGCTCACAGTAATTTAAAAGGCTTCTTCTTGCCACTAGGTGGACATTCTGAGGAAACCTTCAGAAGGTTTCTGGTTGGGCCTTTCTTCTTTCAGCTGAACTGCCCAGAAATACGGAAAAAAAAACCCAACCATGATAATAATTGTGTTTCTCTGGTTAGAGCTACATTGCCTCTACTCAGCCCAACGTGGTGGGCTCCACCAACTCTGCAGCTTCGGGGAAACTGCCAGAGTCTTCTGGAGCTACGCACATGCAGGTACAAACAAGTACACAAAAAAGTCGGAGGCCCATATTTCTTGACATCTCAACTTTTAGACCTCTTACTCACACTATCAAACTCACGTCCCACGCGCACTGTCAAGGCTATGACACTCACTTGGCTAGGCTCTATATTCGTATGCATATGCTATCATAATTACTACTAACACTGTCAGCTTGCACTCTTACACGCATATTAATTGCATGAGACGTTAATAGAGTAAGTGCATCTGAGAAGTTTGTGTGTGTGAGAGCGTAGTAATCTGCTGAATGGGTTTAATAGACTCTGTGAGAGCACTCCGATGTGTCTAAGAGGTTTGGTATTGTGTGATGGTAGGGAGAGTATGATGCTTTGTGAGAGATGTAAAGTTTTCAATAAGTTCACATGTACACACTTGCCCTCGTATGCACAAAAAGTTCACAACACAGTCACACACCATTGGAAATTCACACATCTAAGCAAAGGCTTGCATAAACTGCGGGGTGCTTGCTTGGTGGTTTTGCTTGTTATCATAGTGTTGTTTTTTCCCGCCTTTCCCTGTTGTATTGCAATGTTGATGAGCTGTACTGTTTCAGAGTAATCCGCAGAGAGCATTGTGGTTTGATTTAATCGTAGGTAATTACTGCGTATGTGTGTGTGTGTGTGGTTGTCTGTGAGTTCGTGCGTGTGGACAAAAGACCTTGTAGTCTCACGAGACACATTCAAAGACAAAACACATTAATAAATACAGTTGCTTTAGTCCCTTCGGTACAAAAGAGCTTATCTCTCCCTCTCTCTCTCTCTGTTTCTCTATCTCTCTCTAAGGGATCGTATGAGAAGTGCTGTGACTTTCTGTTCGTGGATAGCCTGTTACCTACAGAGATTCTCATCTCGTTCTCAGCACTGGTACATTGGGGAGACACCACGGACGAGAGTAAGGCGCACAAAAATAAAGGTCTGTCTGTGAATCACATATTTATGGATGTCTACAATATATGCGTGTGTCTGTGTTGGTGTGTGTTTGTGGGTGTACAGACAAAGGGTGTGTGTCCAGGGCTGGTGTTCTGACGGCTCAACCTTTCTCCTGGAAAAGCATTGAATCCAAGTTACCCCAGATTCACATCCAGACCACCGCCTGCAAAGCAGCACTTCTCACACTGCCACCAGGGTAACACCACCCATCCGCATAACAATTAAAAAACAGCTACCACTACACCTTCCTGTCACTGAAATAATACAGCACATGGCCATGTCCACATACACTAGCCTAACATTGATCATCATTGATCAACCATAACCATGACAAAGATCATAACCATTACCACAGTCGCAATAATAATCACCACTGGTGAACACAAATCACTACCAGCAAAGTAACAAGACAGGTGTTTCCGTAAACATGGCAAGAAGAGTTGGTTATATTTATCTTTATATTGATACTAAATTATTTAGCATATGTTGGACAAAATATGTTAAACTCTAGGAGTTAGAGGTCATTTAAAAGGGCAATTGAAGTCAGAAAGTTCAAACAAGAGAATGATGATCAGGTGTACGTTTAGCAGGCCGTCTCATGGTTTAAGAACACAAACTTGGACCATAACTAAGTCTGGTCTTCTCCACACAGGTTTATGGAAGTGTGCCATGCCTTGAAGAAAAAGAGATTCCAGAAAAAGAGTTTTTGAAGCTCTGGTTACGAAAACATTTCTAAAGAGCTTGGCCTCAGCCAATCCACTGTGAGGCAGATTATATAAAAATAGAGGACGTTTAGCAATACTGTTACTCTCCCAAGGAATGGTCCAGCAAATGGTTAACATCTAACCATCAGGGTGACATCTAAGGGCAAACACTGAACAAGGTATAGCAGTATAGCGAGGAGAAAGTCACTACTCTGCGAAAAGAATACTTGTGCCCCTCTGAAGTTTGCCTCAAGGCTACATGAATGAGTCTGGAGCCTAGTGTTCTGTGGACAAATGAACCCAAAAATGTAACCTTTTGTGTTAAATGACATTATTCTTATATAAAGCATATAAAGTGTTACACTTTAAAACGTAACTCTGCAATCCCACATAGGAATCCTTCTCTCTGTAGGTTTGCATTGTACATTTACACTACAAATTTGCCTATTCTTAATACACAACCACAAATTTGGAACATTTCCTATCACTTTCCATTGAAAGCTGAAGATTTTCAAATTCACCAATGCAAAGACATGCATAAATTGGTGCCATTTTGCTACACATGACAGTACCCATCAGCACTCATACACCACATTTACCATTCTGAAGTAGGATTACATTCTGCCAGACATTCATGAAAGCCGAAATGCAGAACTTAACCCAATAAAAATGTTGTGGAAGGACCTAAAAAGATCAGATCATGTAAGAAAGGCCAACAACATTAGTTGAAGCAGTTTTGTAAGGAGGACTCAAATTTATATTTTAATATATTTTACTGTTTGATGTCTTTATATTTAAAACATCAGTTCTAATTTTTGCAGAAATGCCAAAAAAATTTCAAGGCTTCACAAACCTTCTAGAGGCGTATATAAATAAATACAGCCAGAATCATAACGCTAACTCTTCATATGCTTGCTGTAGGTTCAGCTCCTCATAATAAAACCAGGAATCTCTGAAGAACCTCAGAGAGAAGAAGAGAGAGAGAGATGACCCAGTCTGCTATTTCTAGCTTCGTAGTGGCCTAAAAGCAGGGGGCCTACATTTAGAGGTCACATGCTGGGAACATGGGGATTTCTCAGGAGGCGATATGAGAAAGAGAGAGAGGTTGAATGCTGGCCTTCTGACTGTTGACATGATTTTTGCCACCCTACATGAGGACAGGGAAAATCCTGGCCTATTATTTATATTTAAATCAAAAGGCCACCCGTTCGCCTACAGAGAAAACTTGCAGAGCAGTCCTGCATACATATATATTTATTGAAAACAAGTTCTTTCAAAAAAGCAGCTTTATCAGACACAAGTCGTTTGGACATTGGATCAGATTGCTGTTGTGTAACTACAAGTAGCCCACTAACCACTCATATATCTCATATTTCTTCTCTCTCATTTCTTCATCGTGAAGACTGTCAGAGAAAAGGGCATCAACTGTCACTAAAGCTTATTCTTCGTAGTTTGTATGTTGGTTTAAATGGTTAAAGGTATATTTTTAGGTATTTGTTTATTACTTGGAGAAGCCAGGTCCTGGCCACAAAAAAGTCATAGACTGGGTCCCAGTTGCGCACTACATACAAACACTTAATCTTAATAGTGCATATTTGGCTGGTTAGTGCACGAGATGTTACCATACTGACCCATTTCGTACTAAAGGGAAGTGATGAAGCTTTGTTATGTCAACATACGCCACAGCAAGTTCTCCAGTCGCTTTGCGTTGCGTTTGCGTTGCCACCGCACTTGCATCGCTAACTGCATTTTGGGACAATAGTAATAGTAATAGTAGTCCAATGTAACCACACTCAAGAAACAACTGTTTTGGATAGTTAAGGGTTATAGTTAATATGCTCAGCTTTTATCAACCTATACTATAAACTCAAAAACTAGTTAGTATTAATAATTAGCATGCAATTGGGACACACCAATAGCCTTTTTCTCAAAGATGATCTAGAATGGAGAACTATGTTGATGTAGACATAGTTAAATAATGAGAGTTCCGTACAAGAAAGTGGCCATATTGGGAACCTCAAACACTGTTGTGTCCTACTTCAAATAAAAACAAATCCTTCATTAACAAAACATTAAAATGCATCTTTTTCTGTGCCAGTGTTCACTGAGGGGTAATTCAAACTCAATGAGCAAGGAAAGATGGAGGATCAAACATAGTCGGGGTTGTTTGACCATGCTAGGTTAAAAGCTAACCCTAGCTGACCATCTATAATCTCATCGGCTAGCTAACTACACATCCTGCGTAGAGGACAGCAAGAGTCCTTAAAGTGGCATAAACCATCCCATAAAACCAGAGATCATTGTTTTTTCAGGATCACACCATTAAATCATCAGTTTCATTTTGAGGCAAAATAGCAGGATTTTTATTGGCTGTGTAAAACCACATTAGGGCATTTCTGCCCTAATGTGGGACTTTATTATTTATATTATTATATTATTATATATATAGTTCTTTTTCTTTTTGTCTGACTATTTATCTTTAATGGCTAAATATTATCTGTTTTGGTAGCTTAAGGTGTTTTTATGGCTAAATGGGCCAAAACAGAGTAATTGCGTTCATTCCTGTGCACTAGAGTATCAGATGCGCTTTGCACTTAGACTCGAAAGCCTTATCCACGAAGACTTGCACAAGTCATACATAAATCTTAGAGTTTGAAATAGCAGTTTAGGAGGAAGCACAAAGACATTTGGCTGGCTTTAGTGGTTGATTAGACTATAGTTCAATTTGGTGTCATTTGCGTAATGGCTGAAACAAAGTAAATGAATATTAAATATTAAAGAATCAAGCTAAACGATTCCTTCTGTCATCTTGCTCCCTTATCCCACCTCTGTCTGTCTCTCTCGCTCCCTCTGGGTCTCTCTCTCACTCTCACGCTCTCTTTCTCTACCCCACTCTGTTTGCCTCTACCCCTTCCCCCGCTTCCAGGCGCCATGTTTTTCGTATCCACATGATGGCGCCCTTAGGTTTCCACGTGCAGGTGTGCAGCATGGCATCTTTTGTGTTTGGGGAAGAGGAGGTAGTGATGCCATACCTCGAGAAGGTATGTATATGTGCTCTTATAAATGAACTACATTGTAAAGTATCTTCTACCTCTCTAGTGGGACTGTCTCTAACTGTTTCATATACCAGCCTTATTTCTTGTAAATCTGTGCTCACATAGATCTGTTTGAAAGAGACTCCCTCGTTTCTCTTCTTCTATTTTGAAAGCCTTTAAAAGACATGCATGCTTTTAAGTGTTCTAATCTGAATTTGGGATTACTCAACTGCAGCTAGACAGGCAGTGGTGACTCAGCGGTTAGAGTGCCGGGATATCGATAACAGGGTAGTGGGTTCGATTCCTGGGCTTGGCAAGCTGCCACTGTTGGGCCCTTGAGCTCCAGCGCCGGAGTTGGCTGCCCACCGCTCTGGGTGTGTGTGTACTTGCTGCCCCTAGTTCACTAGTGTGTGTGTGTGTTCACTACCACAGATGGGTTAAATGCGGAGGACACATTTTGTACACTGTACAGTGACAAATACGTGCACCTTTGACCTTTTTGATTTTATTAATAATAATAGTAATAATAAGAAGAAGAATTAGAAGAAGAAGAATTGATAGTGAAAGCTTTACTGAAGACACATCTTCACATCTCCCTCTTCTTCTCTCCACCTGTCCCACTGTAGGAGAGTCTGAGGTTCTGTGAGCAGGCTCTGTTGATTCTCAGAGCTCTAGGTGGAGTGGTCAGCTCCTTCTCGGACCCACAGGAACTCTCATCAGCCAGCAGGGCTCTGGAGAAAGCCCTCTGCCCTCCCTCACACAGCAAAGTGGCTAACAGAGAGCACTGGAGGGTGGGTGACACACACACACACATACACAGAGTGTGTCATTTGAGTTTATGGTTGTTTGTTTTGCTTTGCAGGTTTTTAATGAAGCAGTGTATCACATGTTCTGCTCTGTGCTTGACCGCAAGTTAACTTCTGAGGAGCTGTTTGCAGTGCAAGCCCTGACTGGAGACCCCACGGCACACTACAGCAACACAAAGGACGCAGATACACAATCCAGTATGTTTGTGTGTGTGTGTGTGTGTGTGTGTGTGTGTGTGTGTGTGTGTGTGCGCGTGTTTGTGTGTGTTTATCAAGGACGTCCCAGAGGAATTTGGTATCATCCTTCTTTCCTAACAAATGACTCAGCCTGTGTGTGCCTGTGTGTGTGTATTTGTGTGTAGCAGATGGTGCTCCAAAGGGCTGGAGCGGGAGGCAGGCCACAGAGCAGGAGAAGCAGGCGGCCACCATCCTGCAGGCTGGCCTGAAGGGCTACCTAGTGAGAGAAATTCTCAATGCTGCCAAACCAGGTAACGCCCTCCTGCCCCTTCAACCAGCCTCCAGAGACTTACACTAACCTGCACATTTAGCAAGGCACACTGAGGTTATATGTACATGGGCTAAAAGAGAAGATACTGCATTCTCAGGTTTGCATAATAACAGACAGACAGACAGACAAACAGCTAGAGCTTCAAGCTATGCTTTTTGTACACAGTGTTATTTACAGTTGCAATGCTTTATTAAAGGACTGCCTCAGCAACAAATCAGAGTCCAAATCTTGCTTCTTTAGTTGTGCACTGGGGCTATGAAACAAGTGTTGATGACAAAGGCTGTCAGTCAGCAGCCACCCAAATCTTTACCTCAGCCCACTTAGACTGCATCCAGGTCTTCATTAAAGTCAAGCAGACTTGTCGGTGTGGTTTAGGGGTTTAGTAACTATAATAATGAGTACAATATTGCACAGACGAAAGTACTATGATTGTAATGCTTATGTTGACATGTATACACACCAGTGGGTGTTGGACTGAACTCAGCATCTAGCACAGCATCTATTGTGTAAAATGATTCCCCCTAGTAATTAGCTACATAATTCACAGTACATTGTACATGAACCACTCTGACAAGTCTGCCCAGCCTTCATTAAGACCTGGATATGGTTTCTGCTTGTTTACGGAGGTGTGTAGGTATGTGTTTATTTAAAAAAGATTTTGTTGACTGTTGATTTTTGTTAGATGTTTGTTAGCCACATTAGCTTTGTAGTGCCGACGTACAACTAAAGAAGCATATAATTATAAAAAAATCTTTTTTTGTTCCTTATATTTTTAATTATTAAATAGGTAGTTACATAAAAATTAGAGAGTGACTTAGTTAGACCTGTGGTGCTCAGTGGTTAATGATTTTGGGTTAGGGTCAGTTTGAGGTTCAGCCGGAAAATGAGGCTCTGCTGACTGTAATTTTAGTCATTCCCGACACAGGCTGCCAAATAGGAACCCCATTAGCCCTTAGGGCATTTTCTTTTCCAGACCTTCTATTCTAGGCTGTTAGATGTCTAAATGTTTCCTTTGTAACATGAGTAACCCTGATGTCAGGGTTAATGGTTAATTTGATCAGAGACCACAGAGAGTCATCTTCGTTCCTCCTGAAGTGTGTGCTTATGTGTGTGTGTGTGTGTGCAAGCACACGTGTTCTCCGGCCCTCCAGCTCACACTTATCAATGAAGCTGCCGATCACTCTAAGTGAGCATGACAGGACAGAGAATAACACGCGTCTCCTTTTCCATCTTCATCTTGCCATCCATCTGGATCTATCCCTCCCAGCATCTCTCTTTCCCCAGACTGACAAGCTGATGGATGGAATGAGAGAGGGAGAATAACAACAAATACAGAAAGGAGAGAGGGAAAAAAACACTTAAAATAGGAACAGATAGCACTGACAAATTAGAGACATCTGACAGAGTGAAAGAGAGAGAGAGAGAGAGAGAGAAAGTCTATTAATTTCAGACAGCCATAGCCAAACTTGTCACCCAGGAACCACGGCTTGATGTAAGACCTTCATTGAACTGATATATCAGACAATTCAACCCAAACAAGCAACCCAGCAAAAATCAGTACAGTCGAAATATTTTTTATACCTCCGCCCAGTTCATCATTCTTCAGTCTGAATCCATAATTCTCGCATTGATGAACAGCGCTGTTGCAATCAAGGCCACACATGTGTGATTTGAATGGCAGCGTGACTCATTTTATAAGTTCACAAGCAGTGCAAAGATGTCAATGTCTTTTCCAGACGTTTCACTTTCAGAGCACTCAGCTTGAGTCAAGTAGACGGTGACACTGCAACTTCCACATGCCTGATGTTGGCGTCCAAATAATGTCTTCTGAAAAGTGCTGTGTCTAGCACACATATTACTCTAAATAAAAAGAGAGAGGAAGAGAGAGAGAGAAAGAGAGAGACTTGGTGAGCTTTTAGTTGTGCTCAGTGGTTGAAGGGAAATTCATCCAATGTTTCAGCATTTTAACATAATTAATAGGCTCATATCATAAATCTTTTAAAACTGAGAAGTAATACACACAGCCTCAACCTACAGTGCACTGGCACACTGTCTGGGGCTATAACCAGCTTGCACCCAACTGTTCCGAGTAGGCTCCAGAACCACCATGACCCTAACTGGGAAGAACATCTGTAGACAGTCAAACATAAAACACAATAGTCCTAATGCACAATTTACTCTGTCTTTCATAACATTCCCTAAGCGTTGCATTTTTTTTTAACAAGGTCTTAGACCTTGATTAGCAAATTAGACTTGAAGCATTTCACCAACTGTAATTAGGAACTGTCAGCTGAATCAATTTTCCATTATATGTTCTCTGACATTTTAAACCTTGTACTAACATGCCACAAACATAGGCTCTGTACTTTTCACTCATCAAATATGGGCTCTGTACTGTTCACTTCTCAAACATAGCTTTTCTACTGTTCACTCATCCCAAGTAAGTTAAAGCAACACTGGCTACACTACCTGGATGTGGCGGAGGAAGCTATTACCAGCTGCCACCAGATTCACCAAAAATCAGTGCCACCAAAAATCTGTAAAAGACCTGCTGCAAGATTTGATGTCTGCAGTCACTGAGGTTTGCATATTAAGGAGCATTCTAAAGGTCTCCATGCCCATACACTTCTACTGACCTAAAAGCACAAGAAGAGTCGGCTCCAACCAGATATCCAAATAAATAAGGCACAGACGTTTTGGGATTCTGTTCTGTGGAGCGATGAAACAAAACTGGAACTTTTCAGGTCTGTGGATCAGCGGTATGTCTGGAGGAGGAGGAATGAGGCATACGCTAATAAGAACACCCTACTTCTTAAAATTTGGTGTCTTTGGACCTTCCAACAGGACAATTATCTCAAGCATACCTCAAAGTCCAACAAGACTTGCTTTCACAAGAAATCCTGGAAGATTATGGAGTGGTCATCACAGACGCCTGACTTAAACCCCATAATAAATCTTTGTAGGATTTGAAGGTGGTGGTTGCAGCACACTGTTAAAACTAAAGGATACTTGAAGGTTCTTCAATTTGAAACTGTGGAGAAAATGTTTTTAGAAGAAAAAGGTTCCTTGAAGGTTACTCAAAGCACCTTAAGAAGTTTCTCTTCAGTTTCAAATTGAAGAACCTCCAAACGAGTTAGTTCATGAAGAGAGGTCCTGAATGGTCATATTAAAACAAATGATGAATAAATTCATACAGATGTCACATGTAGAACACATGTAAGAACCAAAAGTCCAAGGACCCTATCTTACACCCTGCGCAAGGCACATCACGATACTCATTGCTATCTTACACCAACGGCAACAGTCTTTTAGGCCATCTGCCTGCGGCTGTGTTTAATTGGCAACGCTGGTGGCCTCGAAATGAGGTGCGTTCAGGTACATTTCTGGCATATTGCCATCTTGGCAACAGAAAACACAGGTGCGCTACTGACTGAAAACAACCTAGGCAGACATCAACAGTCAGACGTTCATTGCTATCGCAGTAAATTGCATGCCCAATGCGTGTACACCCCAGCTTGTTACATCAACATCAACAATACACAGAAATACAATTAAATAACATTACTCTAGAGGTGAGGCACCCAACTCGCTTCATTCGCTTCACTCACCTGACTGGGAATGGTTAGTGACACGCTCATTGGTCACACCCATGATTAATTAAGAGACTTAGTACATGCATTTTGCGTGTTTCGAGCTATACAATGCATACTTTTCACATTGTTACGATAGCGAAGACACACTGACACACTCTAAATCAAGCTGCGTGGTGCAATGTTGACAGCTCATCTAAACAATGCTAAAATAGGGCCCCAAATGTTTAAAGCCTCCAACCCTACTCCTGGAGAGCTACCTTCCCACAGGCTTTGGATATTACCTTAATTTATTCCTCCTGATCTAATGACTTACTGCCTTCAAAAGTTCTTGATTAGCTTGATTATGACTGGGGGTGTGTAAGATTTGGGTTGGAGTTAAAACCTCCGGGAAGGTATTTTTCTAGAAGGAGGGTCAGAAACCACAGAAAGGTACTGCATGAAATATGTTACAATTATGAAAGAAAGTTTTTCTAAAATGCTGTTTTGTTGACATCTAAAAATGCACAGAAAATCGATAGAGTTTCATGTTTCTGGGTGATTTTGTATTTGTTACAGTTTCACTCACATTAAGTTCAGAATTGCTTTGAGTACATTCAGGTACATTTCAGAAGGACCGTTCAAGGCTATTCATTTGAAGAATAATAGATGTAAAGAACAGAAGCTGAACACAGAATTAACTAAGCATTAAGTGAAAATGAAGCAAGTGCAAAAAATAACTGGATGATTTACAAAGGAAACCTGAGGAACAGACCAAAGAAATAGAATGCACTGTTTGTCTGCACTGCAGGCCAACCAAGTAGGCAGGCTTTTTTTTATGAGTTCTGTGAATTTTGATTAGCAAGATATTTCTCATTCCTGCCTTGTCATCCATGGCATGACAAATGATGCTGTTTTTGAGTCTGTTTACAACTTCAAGGTGAGTAGTCTGAATTTTACATAACACATAACACATAACACGTAACTTATGTATGTTGTTTGTGTGTGTGTGTGTGTATGTGTTTTCATTCAGGCTCTGAGGAGAATCAGAAAGTAGCTCAGACTCTGTTGGAGATGTGGGCTTCTGTGGAATTGGATGTGGAGAAACATGCTGTGTCTTTATTAAGGTAAATTTCTAATTTGAAAGAATGCTGTTTCCGTCTCTGTTCCTCTCTCTCTCACACACACTCTTTCACAGATTAGTCTGCCTTGTACTGTGTGTTCTTGTCTTGGGGTACATGTTATATTAGCACTTTATTAGTGGTACGTTTCTGACCTCAATACCACTGGATATTGTTGTTGGTGGACTGCTGTTAGGCTAACAGTGAGGTGTTTAATAATCCCAGCATTGCAGCCCCACTTAATACATTCGTACTACCTCAACAGCTAATAGCATGGACACTATGGTGTTGATATGTCAGCTGTGGTGACAGTGGTACAGCACCCTAATGATATCTGATTAGGGGTGCTCCCTTTCTGTCAATTGGCCAGGATTACGAAATTGTACATAGCAGCAAATGGGTTACAGTAAGGTATTCATGTATTTAATTTCCAGTCAGAATGGCTTTATTTTTCAAGAGGTATATCCGGTTAGATATACACAGACCTCAACATCATTGAATATAGGTGCAAGGTGTGCGTACCTAATAAACTACCCTGTTTTCTTTCGATAGGTACATGATCACTGATAATGAGCAAACAATGGAGTTATACCCTTGTAAAGAGGATGAGTGGAGTAGAATAACCTTTGCGGATTACTCGGTTCCAGTTCCTGAGACAACCAACTCCTGGATCCTGGTCTTTAGGTGAATTTTGCTGACAATGCAGTGAAACCTGCAACATCTTAACCCTAGTAAAATCTTCATCTTAATCCTAGTAAAAATCATAATTACAAGCTGCATATGGCTTGTTAGAAGCAGTCTGTAGCATCCATTGACGGAAATTAATCTAATATTTATATTAGCTTTATATATAAGCTGTGTGCATATTACTCTTTTTATGTGCTTACAGGGAGGTGTTCCATGTTTCTAAGCCCTTGCTCTTAGTGCCTAAGATGTACTCCCCCCTCCGCACCTGTCTTCTGCATGTCATTAACAATGACACTGGAGAAGAATTACCTAGAGTCTTCAACAGAGTAGAGCCACGCATATACACACCAAATAAGGTATGTGTGCCTATTCGCACATAAGCGTGTGAATGTGTTGCTACTGTGTACATATTTACCGCTGCGTCTTGTTTCTAGGCTGGCTACACATTTTTGGCGGAGGCGTATACTGAGGACACACCCCTGGTAGGAGGGAAGTGGCGAATGCGGCTAATTGGTTCCCGACAGCCACTGCCCCAGCTGGCCAGAGAAGCACCATCCAGTAACTTCGCAGTGAAGCAGTTCAAAGATTACTACCTACCTAACGAGAAGAACATTATCTGCAGGTCTGCACACATGCATTACATGTGCAAAACTTTGCAGACACGTGTTTATGCAGGGTTTCTTCTAAAATCAAAGATGTTAATGGGGAGTTTTTTTGCAGACCTTACTAGAAGTGGGAACACTACTGTAACGAATTCATTGCATTCAGCCACAAGAGCTTGATGGTATTGTTTATTGTAGGTTAGACATCTCGATGCACTACTGCCAATATATGGATTTGTCCAATTCCACCAGCAGCACAATTGATTTCATACAATGAAAGATTGATGAGCCACTGATGTTTAACTCCAGCATTTACTGGTCTGAATCACAAGCTGCAATATCAATAACAAGCTGCAAAGGTTCAGTAAAAATAAATTATACACAGAATGACAATGAATTGAACAGATCAAATAAAAATAGTATTTTTATTCATTCTGACATTTTAAGAGCCTAGGCTTGCTACAGTGCGAAACAAGCAACTGGATCAATACTAAAAGGTCTTAATTTTGTCTCATTAGGCTCAGATAAAGCATTTTGTTAGCACAGTGGATTAACATTAAGGTGCCTTTTGCATTGCTCAAACACTGGTAGTCCCACTGGTACAACATTAACAAGAACAGTAGCCATATCTCTCATTAGCAATTGCAATTCACTTCACACAGGGATTTACTTGAAACCTCTGTCTTCATTAAACAATTGTGTCACTTAAAATGTACTCTAAGACTCAGGAGATACCTACGTCTTTGGCAGACTTTGGTGGAAAGTGGGTTTATATTATGGGCCATAATATAAAACCTTTATATGTCCTTTTTGCCATAAATTGAATCAGGCGATATTGCATGATGAATGGATTGACGGAAATACTCCAGAATGGCCTTTTAAATTGTCTCTACTCCACTGAAGTTATTAAGGTTTTTTTCCTTCTCTTGTAAAGTTGCTGTTCTGGAGATGTGTTTGCGTGAGAGCAGCAGTATATAACATAGCTTTTATGCACTTTTGTTGAATGCCTCTTTCCCATCTCTCTTGTTATTAGGCATACAGTGAAGGTGGCGTGTGATCATGTAGCCACAGTGCAGTTCCAGACATCGAATGCGAATGTCCATATTAAACTTAGCATTCTGGACCAGGAGAAAGAGGTGGCAAGCAACCAGGGCAAAGGTCACGTCATTATCCCTGTCTACTGCTTTTCAGCCAGCAACGGTGAGTGTTAAACCTCCATAACCCTATAAATACTGATGTACACATATGTATAAACTTAGAGTAAGGCAAAAGCAAACTTACAGGTCTTGTTATACAGGCACTGTGCCACTCCTTAGTCGGTTTTCTCTGTCTTTAACATTTCTCACTTGACATCCTATTCAAACAGACAATCGCTCTCTTAGTTACTTAGGTCCTGTCCGACGCTGGCAGCTCCAGCGTATATTTATAGAGAGTTTATTTGTGTATGTCTGTGTGCGCCAGCCTCCTCCGGCAGCGCCGAGGAACATGTGGGGGCGCGGTGGTCTCAGAACGGCCCTGACGGGGGTCAGGGAGGAGGAGGAGCAAGTGGAAAGGAGAAGGGGAGCGATGACTGTCCGCCTTCTGCCTCTGAGCGCCTGCCTGCCCAACTGGTATCCATCAATACAGACAAACTCCTGTTCATCACTGTCACTGATAGTGTGCCCTGTGTATATGTGTGTATGTGTGACTGTGTTCAGAGAGAAAGAATATGATGTCAATTTCATATTTTTCTGTGACATGTACATGGCTGTTTTTTATAGCCCTGTCTAATTGTGTGTGTGTCTGTGTGTGTTTGTTTCAGGATCATAAATATATTGTTCAGGCAGAGGTGCTTTACAAAAGCTGGCCTCTGTATCACTCACTGTCAGGCTTTATCCAGACCCTCAGAGACATTGAGCAAAACGAGATGAGAGGTTAGTAAAACAATCACAAGCTTCCGGGTCCCAACATACAGACCTGTTTAACCAATTGAATTATGGCCATATCTCACTCCATACAACCTACACAGTAAATTTGCCTCTAACAGTGTTGATTTAACACTGGCAAATTTACTGTGTTCATGATTTCTAAATGTAACCAATCATACATCTATACATCTATTTCCATGTCTTTTAAGCATATGGTAATTTTATTAAATGCCTTCAGTCTTACTTACATTTACTGACAATCTTATCCAAAGTAACTAACATCATGCTACAAAGGTAAAGGTAAATGTAATGTTAAGAGACTTGCCCAAGATTACTTATTGGTGTAGGGTGGTGTGTTTGCCCAGCAAGGGAATTAAACCCTGGTCAAGTAAGTGTTGTTCTTCACTCCGCTATACCAGCTTCTTCAATACATCATTATTTATAAGCAGTGGACTGTTCTGAAGGTGGGCTATGCACTTAAATCCCTCACTGGACTGTGCATAGCAAAATCACCAATTACTCATGTAAGTGAATCAATATCGTAAACCCTAAGAGATGGATAATGGCCTCCACCCCCCCACTCCCAGATATCACTACCACATACATTGCTGGCAACAGAATTCCAATTCCAGCATAGAGCAAACTATGCTTTCAGCACTGTGTTGCCGCTTGTTCTATGTACGAGTACAGGAAGGCCCACATTACGTATGATAGAGATCTATTGATGGGCATGAAGAGGAAGACATGATACATAGAACTGAGTTTAGAATCAGAATCAGAATCTCTTTATTTCACCAAGTATGTTACACATACAAGGAATTTGTCTTGGTGAGAGCAACACGTATGACAAGTAACAAAATCACAGAACACAGATTATTTACAGTATTAAACTAAAGGAAAATTACACTAAACAATAAATAGGATAGGGGATACATTTTAAAAAGTAAAAAGTACTAAAGGTAACAATTTAAATTCTTAGCTCCCTGTCCCGAAGAGTCTAATTAAGCTAGGACTCATTTTGATAGCTGGAGGATGAAGATTTTTGTCTGCCTGGTGACCTTATCTGTAATTGAATCTGCACTGGAACTAGGAATTCTGTGGGGAAGAAGGGACTGCAAACTGAGAAGGAAATGAGAGGAAGTATGGTTAAAGGTCTGGCCAATCTCTACTCAGAACAGTCGCAGTTGCTCTTCTGGTCTCCACAATAGCTTCTGAGGTGTGGGCATAGCTCCAGATTCAGTCTCTTTACCTAGCCAGCTAGCAACTGGATTTGGGATGATGCCCAGACGTCAGACTCATGGTGACACACCAGCAGCCCTTAACGGCAGAACACATGGTGGAAAAGTGCTTTCATAATCTGGAACACAATGTGAAGACCTGAAACTGGGATGAGACAGCAAGCCTTAAAGGACTGATCCACGGTCACAGTATTCCTTCATGCTGGCATTCATAAAGGGTAGACAGTTGTTTTGTGAAATCATTGAGAAAACATGTTGCTCAACACAAGTCTTTGGCACACAGATCCTCTATGTGGGTGTGGCTACATGCATATGTCCATGGCTGTCTATATTGTTTCCTTGTTGAGGTAACATGGCAGGGGTCTCAAACCTAGTTTGGAGGCCCTCCAGGACTGGAATCTGACACCCTTATTCTAGAGGATGGAAACAACTGCAGCAAATGAGTGGAATTCTGGGTGCATTGTGCTATTTGTGGGCACAGTTTATGGATTCTGAACAGTGAGAAAGGGGCCCGCTTCTTTTGAGGTGTATATCCAAGGCAAACGTCAAGGGGTTAACGTTTGCTAAAGTTTTAGTGCTTGAAGAAGATTACAACTGGATGGAACAATACAGGATCCCGTTGCCACTGTAATAGCATTCCACTTCCACTGCAAGTAGCAGAGCAGGGTGTGCTATGCAGAAGAGATGGTATGGTAAATAAGCTCCCTAGACCAAAAAATGACCAGTGGTAGTAACTTCAGGCTCCTGCAGATTGCGTTGCACAAGGATGGAGAGGTGGTACAGTGCACTGAATGTCTTGTTGTATGTGTGGAAAATGGGTTGCAAAGCATATGGTATGATTGGCAAAAAGGAGTGATTGCATTTGGGCCAAAAGCCATAGTGTAAAGGAAGTAGCTGAATCTGCAGGTGTATAGAAGCATACGCTCATATGGATCTACTAGCAGTGGCAGGAATCCCTCTTAGAAATGACCATGACAACTGAGCCTGAATGGCGAAAATTGCGGGCAGGGACCACCTACGGGTTTCATGGCTTGTGAATGAAAATCACTTCTCTTCCATGTCAGCGCAGGTCCCTCTGAAAGAACATCCCTTTTTCGGCCTCAGTTCTGTCAAGAATTTCCTGTAGACTGGGATCTGCAGGAGCCTGAGTTCTTGGGAGCTTATCATCCATAAATGCCCTCTCAGTTGAAGGTAATGGACACCCTTGACTAGCAGGCAGTGATGGTCCTGATATTTCATATTAATGTCTGATAAACATGAACACTCTTTCCAGAAAAGAGCTTGCTTTAGGCCAAACACAGATTGCAAGAGGTGTAGCTTACACTTATATTTCTATTTACACTATTTGTTAGCCATTCTTATTCAGACCGATTTAAATTCTAATCATGTTATAAAACTAGGCCAAATTTTGTGTCTGGAGTGCTTGCCCAAGGACACTTATTAGTATAGTGTGTTGTGCTTGCTCAGGCAGAGAATCAAGCTCTGGATAGCAATGTTACCTGCCATAAAATACTAATCACATACCAACGTCTTTGACAGTTTGTTCTTAGACAGGTGATCCGCTCAGTACTGGTTTCATGTGACAAACATTGTACAGGGCCAAGGAAATGAAAATGTCATCAATGTAAATCATAGTGCACCAACCAAGCATGTCACAGCCTACGTTGATTAAGAACTGTAAAACTGAAGTAGAATGACAAGGTACTCATAATGTCTGCGTGTCACTGAAAAGACATTTTCTCGCTCGCCTCCCTCCTGAATCCACAGGAGGTTGTGTGCACTTGACAGATCTAATTTGGTATAAATGAATGCCTCACACAGATACTACAGCAAGGCTGGCAGCAAAGGCAGGGGTTAGCAGTATTTGACAGTGACATCATGATAAGTCAGTGATAGTAAATGCAAGGTCACAGGGTATCTTTTTTACTACAAAAAAGCCACTATTAGCTGTTAAGGTGGGTGGGTAAATTAAACCATGCTTAAGGTTTTCCTGTATGAATTCTTACCAAACAGCTATTTCCTCCTGCTGACAGCGGGCATTGAACCAGATAGAAGGTCAATGGCACAATCTCAAGGTTAGCAGTTCTCCCAGAAGAAGGCAAGAGTGCAAGAAGAAAAACATTAATCAAACAATTTGATAATAACAATAACAGTAAGTTAAAGTCGTTGGCATAGGCTTTGTCGTTAGCCCAGGTCTTGTAACATCCGGACCCTCGCAGATACTGCCGTACATTGAAGGCAGGGGCAGAGCAAACCCCCTGAGCAACCAGTGGCAGTGGGGAGGAAAGAGGGAAAAGACAAAATGTCAGCACCAAGTTGCTTTAAGTAGAGGGCTTTTAAGGCAAGCTGGTGATTGGTCTAAGTAATGGTGACATAGCACTAGAGTCTCCAAGTAGAACGTTCACTAAAGCTTTCATTTCTGTGGCTTGGCAGCTTCTGAGGAAGCAGAACACTAGGGTCTTGCTGCCCATGATGTGTCTGTGAGAGGTTTTACAATAATAATTCTAACCCTATTATCATTACCGTATGTGTGCATAAAACAGTGGGGTCTATTCTCATGGTCATAGTCAAGTCAAGTCAAATGTATTTGTATAGCACTTTTTACAACTGTTGTTGTCACAAAGCAGCTTTATACAATCAGTAATCAGTAATTAGTAAAAGACAGAAAAAAAGAAAAATAAATAACATTTAGGTTTTTACATGGTCATTAGGCAGGTAGCAGTGGTAGGAGGGTGTGCCGCTGGTCTGGCATGGTTGGTGGTTGGGGGGGCGGCCTGCTGGTCGGACTGGTAGGTGGCAGCTGGTTTGGCGCAGGTAGAGGGGACCCCAGCAGGTCGGGCTGGATGACCATTTAGTGACCATAGTGCAAGCGTATAAGTAAGCTCATAGTAGTGGCACTTGTGAGTGTGACCGGCCATGCAGGAGTTAACTTGGTGCAGAGCAGTGCAGCTGTTAAAGTGAATACATAATTAGCAGGTGTGTTTAAGTGCGTTGCAGCAACAACCTATCAGATCAACTCCTCTAATTCCCTTTAAGAGTGCCAACAGTGCCTACTTACAAATATTCAGAATTGGTGACTTTTTAAAAAAGACTACTATGTTAAAGTCTCCAGTTTTTGCTATAATTGTCTATGTTAGAATTGTTGATATTGCTAATTTAGGCAATGGAAACAGCTGAAAGTGCTTTACAGTTAAAAAAATAACATTTAAATACAAAAGTTAAATGTCACTAAGCTAGACAAAAAAATAACTAAATAAAAAAAGAATGAAGAATGGGACATTAAAAAAAGTTAAGATGCATATTTTGTATGATCCTTTCATTTATATATGTATAATGTAAATTGGTGTACCAATGTATGTTTCCTTATTTGGCATTAAAAATATGTTAAATGTAGTAACTGAGATATGTCATTTAATAATGAATTATTACTTTGGATTAGATGGTTTTGTCCAAAATATTACTGTTAATAACAGATTGATTAAAAATAGTATTTTGCATGTGCGTTTGTAAGAATAGTTTTTTAACAATTTTTGGTCAACACCACAATAGCGGATATTATCCTAACTAGTTGTGAGTATGTAAATATTGCTGATATGTATTGCACTATTTAGTTTACAGATTTGTTTTTTATGCCTTTTATATGTGATTATATGTGTGATGTTATTTTTTTTCCATGGCTGTGTGCTATGTTGTTTCATATGATTTCATGCATCTGCCCAGGGAGAGCAGATGAAAGTGGGCCTTTTGGCTAAATTTGGCACGTTGGCAGTAATGTTTATTAATGTGTGTGGTCATAATAAAGTAAAGTAACATTGTCAGGCCTCATCTGGCCTCTTCTGATTTGAATCTGGTTTCATGTTTTCTCATTAGCGCTAAAGCAGGCAGAAGAGAAGCGTGGCGCATCTCATGCGCCTCTTTGATTAGCCACCAGCTTGCCATCGAAATGATAATGAAACCCAAATAAATTCAGCTGGAAATGTGATTTCGCCACAACCCGAGGCGCGTGGGATAAGGAATAATTGCTCGCTAGCTTTGGGGCAGCTTAGTGGAGACGAGTCGAAACTAGGGGAGCCGCAAACACTGTTCGTTTTGGATGGATACTCCAGTCAGGAAAGAGCTAACTGAAATGAAAATGGGGAGAAATGTGTGTGTGTGTGTGTGTGTATGTTTAGGCAACATGTAGACCTACTTGGCCTGGTATAAGTGCTGTGTTGAGTGAAATGGATAAAAAGGTTAGATTTGCATGCTTGCCTGAAGATCATAGTAATAACATTAGAATTCATTTGTCTTTGTAAACCCTCTTCAACATTCTCCCTTATGTTTTATCGTGCAAAATAGCTCATTAATTGCCATGTGGCATTACTGTTCTGATGGTGCAGTTACAGTAATTGACTCTACAGGCTGATTTGTTTTTGAGCAGTAATGTCAATAAAGAGATCCTGTTAAACAAATCCCACAAGTACTGCTAGATCCCATTATATATATATATATATAGATAGATAGATAGATAGATAGATAGATAGTTATATCGCTATACATACAAGTGTGTATAGAGCTTTAAGAGCACATGGAGTGCATATGACACTCCTGCTGCACGTGCCTCCTGTTTCATTTCCCAGGAAGCCTGTAGAAATGGGTCAATGGGAAGTCAAATGAAGTTGGCTCTTGGCCTCTGGTGCCCTGGGAAGTATTTCTGGAGGAGAAAGAATTGAATTAACCCAGTTTAAATGCATCCCAGAGGAGCAGGAGGAGCCTTACAGGGCCCCATACACACTTACCACGCATCAATCAATATATCCACATGGGAGGCACCCTGAGCCCAACTGAGCATGGCTTAGTTCAACCTGGTCTACCCTGGTGTGACCGGGGCATGCACTATGAACTCCCACTGCTTGTCCTTTTCCTAGTGCTTTTTGTGCTTTTCTAAAGCTCCATTAGTCCATTTCTGTCCATTATATGGATGCTTATTGGTCTTTGTTTTTGCAATTTCACATGAATCTATTATTATCTACTCACACAGTAGACTCAAAGTGGATGTCTGACTGTTTTGTATGCTGCTCACTACAAATCATACTGCATACAATTTCCTAAATAAACTGGAAGAAACTGTTCAGATTCACATGTCGCATATTATAACCATGTAACCATCTGAGACATTGCAATCCCATATGATGTCAAGCATTTAGAGACAAATCATCCCCTAACTAGTGGTACAAAAAAAGCCACCGCCATTTTACAATGTGCACTTAAATCTCACTCTCAGTGACAGGCCTTGGTGCTGTAGTCTCACATGATGGTGAGACTACAGCAGTAGACGTCTACTGACTCATAGCTGTCAGAATGGAGCATGAGACTTTAGATTGGATCACAGCCTGTCACCAAGCTCTGTCCTTATGGACTCTATATGAACTTGTCAAGCCTGTCCAACAGGGCGATTGGTGTCAGCCGTGTTTTTTATTAGAAGGCCAAAAAGATTGACTTTGATTTGGAGGGGCTGGAAGTAGGTTCTGAATGGAGCAACACTGCCATCTAGCATGCTTTTTGTGCACATGAAGATCTTCTTCAACAGATGGCACAGTTTAGTTATGCAACCAGCACATCAGCATTGATTGAATAACACATTTTAGAGGATATTGACTCAACATTTTTATATGATATTTGCTATTGATATTTTTGATGTTACACTGCTGCTCACATTTTTTTATCTGCTGTGTATGTGTGTGTGATGTGCACAGTGTTTGCAGATAAGCTGGAGGATGCACCTTCAAATGTGGACCAACCCAGCAGCGAGGGGCAGAAATCATCCACACCCAAAGCTGCCCGCAAGGCCAAAGAAAAGGAGAAAGACAAACCCTCATCCAAGCCAAGCTCCAGGATGGAACAAGTCAGTTTGCATGTTTGTTTATTGCTTTAAGTAAATCTAGTGCAAATATTGCAATTACAGTGACGTACGGTGGCATAGCAATGCTCCATCACTTACTGTTAGTACAAAATGCTTAGCACGTTATTGTTTTGTGAGCTAATCTGCCAACCCCACACTATTAAGATTATTATTATTATGTAGTCTTAAAATCTTAAAATCTTAATATTACTTTTACCTCGTCAATCCACATTTTTTTTAGTTCTGTATCTTTCAGCTTTCCACCAAATGCATCTATCAATAAGGGGGAGCTGAAAGTATGACTTGGTGTAAAAGTCAACTACACTCCAACTGTAGAGGAATACCAATTCTCGCAATAAGGCCCCTTTAAATAGGATTTAATATATGATGGTTTTCCAAAATGTTCCCCCAATTTAGTTTTTGTCCCATTCCTTCCCAGTAGCTATGACTACCCCTATCACAGTATCAGTGCTGGGAGGGTAAAACCTAGCTAACCAACCTATCTTTTCAAACTGATACTAAGGCAACATCACTGTACTTGTAGGAGAGTGCAAACAACCAGTTGTGCTATTTCCATCACCCTTTATGGGGGAGAGGGGGACCTCCACACCCCAGCAAGAAGGGGGCCCAACTGTGCTCCTTTGGCTCCGAGGCACAGATGATTATGGCTTCACCACAGCTCAATCTGGCACTCTACTGATGATAGGACCACCACTTTGATGGCTGCGCTACTAGGGAGCCCTCAATATATGAATTTCATTTTAACGGACTGTGTGATTACAAAACATTTTCAGCCTATGAGTCAGTTAGCTCATCTGATATTATAATCCAGTGCTTTATACATGAAAAAGCTTCAAAATAACATTTCATGTATTAATGTGTGGGTGCATGTGGGTGCCTTTGTATGTACTGTATGTGTTTACGTGTGCTTGTGGCGCTGTGCAATGTATGCATGTGCCTGTGGCTGTGTGTGTGTGTGTGTGTGTGTGTGTGTGTAGACGCTGGATGTGAGTAAGCCTCACTGGATGCTACGTGTGGTGACTGAGCATTCGGAGGCGAACGGGATAGAGGTTAGAAAGGACACAGAAGAACTGGACCAGATCAAAGCCATCAAGCTAGCCTGGGAGGCTGCCGAGCCAGGGAGAGCAGCAAAGGTCTGTCACAATTTCCTCCTTACTGCACATGTAATCAATCACCCAAGACATGTTTGGTGTGCTATGATTGCTTGTTTAGGTTTGCAGTAAAGTTACTATATTTACTCATCGATAGGGGAACCTAGAGAATTCACACTTCTACAAAGCTGCTACTGTTGTCTTTTTATCCGCATTAAAGCGTTTAATGTCTTTAAAAGCTCCCTCAGAGAAAGTTATTATATGAAAGGGTTATGAAAAAACTGCTTGATGCCTAAAATGTTGTTTTAGGATAGTTTTGATAAGAATTTGGCCGGAAATGTATTTTTAAAAGGGCCAACTTTCACTTTAAATCCCTTGAACACACTTGAATGCGCTTGCATTCACGCACACAAACCCATCTACTGAACTGTGCCTGTGGCCTGTTGTTAATTTTGATTGATTTGCGGTGCAGGCTCATCAGACCCGCCTCAAACATCTGAAGCCTCAGTCTCCTCACAGTCCCTCTTGCGAGGAAGGCAGTGGAACTGCTCACCGCAAACACGATTATGGCATGGACTTAACACCTTTTATGAGGTACTGTACACACACACTCACCTGTATCCAAACGTTGATATCGTAATGTTTTGCACAGTCAAATTGTGTCTGCTGCATCATCGTCTGCAGAGTGAAATGAATTTAAATGAATATGTGAGAATAACTTATCTTTAATCATATGGGTTGACTAGCTAGAAACTCTCACTGAGCTCTCTCTTCGTTGCGTTCTAATGGTGCTAATGAGTGTTACCCATGTTTTGGCATCTCTGTGTCAAGATCAAACAAGCTACTTGATTATTCCTCGGAGGATGCTGACTGATCCGGCCTTGCTGCTTATTACAACAGCAGGAATATCCAGAGCAGGCGGAAGTAAAAGCTTGCAACTTTCCAGAAGGTTAAACCAGGCTGTGATGAGTTTACTGTGTACCTCTGTTTTGCTTCTTGCTGTGCGTAGGAGGACTGGCAAGCCGGTTCGTCTGAAGAATGCACTGATAGAGGAGGAGCAGAAGACAGAGCGTTTAGAGAGGATCCAGAGCTTCCGCTTGTTCTGGGAGACAGTGCTAGAACGACGCAAGCAGGAGCTGATCTCTCGTAAGGAGCTCATAAGGAAACAACTGGAGACCTACGATGGGATGCAGGTCTGTGGGTTAATGGTAGTAGTAGGTTATAGTAGTAGAAGTAGCAGTGATGGGTAATGTTCTCTGCTTGTTTCACTGAACTATGAGTGAGAAATACCTATACAAGATTATACATGTGGAACACAGGACCACATAAACCAAAATGTTCTGTTTGTTATTTTAACCTTTTGGCGGCAAGCTTACATATTAAATTATCTTGCTTCAAAAATCACGTTTTAATAGGTGGTTTTAGCCGAGGAGAGGCAGAAGATGCTGCAGGCTCGAGAAACACTTCGCTCCCGCCAACTGGAGGAGGAGTCTCGTAAGAAAGACGTGGAGTTGACTCTTGAGGTAGCCCGACAACCAGACCTGGAGAAAAGCCAACTCCAGCCAACCCCGCCAACAACACACAAGAGTGGCAAAAAGAAGTGAAACTATCGGCTACAACTTTTTTTCTGAATCTTGGTGGCCCATAAATAGTTCAGTTGTCTCATTTCAGTTGTCTCATCTTTACAGCAGAGTGATGCATTTGTATATTTCATTTTGAGCAAAAAATATTAATGATAAGTTTAAGAAAGTTACCTCTGCTTGTTGAGATGTAATAGTACTATTTAAATTACTGTCATATTTAATATAATTAGGTTTTAAGATTTGACCTTGTTAACAAATGGCCTATTTCATAGTTGTAGGTATAGAAATATGGTAAAAATATGAAATGTGGTTTGAAACCAAAAGATGATGGTGACAATATATATATATACATATATAAGATCCCCAGACAAAAAGTCACCTTGCGTTGTTTAAGGTGGTAGTAACTTCAGGTTACTGCAGATGGCGCTGCACGAGAATGATGGGGCTTTAAATACCTGTGGGGTGTGTGACGAGATGTTAATGATTGGCTAAAAGGAGTGATTGCATTTGGGCATGCCAAAGGCCATAGCAGAATTTGCAGGTGTTGGGAAGCGTGCGGTTATACGGGTCTACCAGCAGTGGCAGAAATCCCAGTCTACTGGCAGTTTTCCTCATTCTCGTCAGTCTTGAGCAGAAGTGAGTAAAGGCCTCTTGCGTGCCACTCTGCTCCATATGTTGATGGTCTGCAATTCCCTACAGAGTGTTCTTTCAGAAACTGGTGGAGAAGGACCTGCGCTGACTTCTAGAAGCAATTCTTCCCTGGAAATGAAGCGATTTTCGTTCACAACCCATGAAGCCCACCGACGGTCCCTTTTGGCCAAAGTTCATTTCCTGTAGACTGATATTTCTGCCACTGCTGGTAGACCCGTGTGACTGTACACTTCCTTACACCTGCAAATTCAGCTACTTCTTCACCCTGTGGCCTTTGGCCCGCTCAAAGCAGTAATTTATATATAACATCTGCTTTGCCACCCATTTTCCACACATCCAACAAGACATTCACTGTATTAAATCACCTCTTCTTAATCTATGAATCCCGTCACACTCCCCGCAGGCGCTTATAGCCCCATCATTCTCATGCAACTCCATCTGCAGTAGCCACGACCAGGAAGCTTATTTACATATACATTCTCAGATTGCTCTGAAAAAAGCATAAACAGTAATCTACTTCAATATAATGGTAAACTTTGCATTTATGTATCTGTCACAGAACAAACCATGCACTGTAGTCTGCTTTTTATAGCTGGAGATATTATCATTAAATATTTCTCTAGTGTTCTTTTAAATGTAAACACCTGAAATCTTATCATCGAGATATACCTGGAGCTACACATAATCCACATTTAGCCTTCTAAGCATCCTCTAGCTGTCAGGCCGACTGCTTAATGTGATCATTTCTTGCCCGCGATTGTGTTGTTGGATAGATTTGCGTGGGTCGCTCGGATCAGCGGTGACTCAGCGGCTGATCGATTTGCTCTGCCTAGTGGAAACGAAAAGGGAGGCTCCAGTGGCCCAGCCTCATCACTTTGACTTTCAGGGAAATCTTGCCACTGTCGCATCTGACAGCTGGATCAAGGTCAGTGTATCAGGCAAGCTGAGTGAGACAGCAAGTCCTGACTCTCAGCTGAAATCGATAAAATCTAAAGACCTTCGCTTTAGACAAAAGAAAGGCGGATTTCCTGCCTCAAAATATTACCAGTGAGAACACAGGAGGCTCAGAGGACAACTGCCCCCTCTACCATCCATCACAATGAATTCTAAATGTGAACCAGCTTGGAAAAAGGAAAACAGAAAGTTCAGACATTTACATAACCACCTTCTTCACCGAGCTTTCACATACCGCCCCCAACTTCCGATCAGACGAGGAAAAAAGATCTTGCCACATTTATGCACATTTATAAGGCTGTAGCAGGAGCTGCAGCTACCCTGGAACAGCAGCTACCCTGACGTTATTCTTCTCATCACTAGGATCAGCTAAGCTGAGCACCTTCTAGCACTGGCATTTTTGGTTTTACATTCCGGTTCAGATTCCTCCACAAGTAAAAACAGAAATAGCACCTGTGTTGCCATGTATTTGAGAAACAGACCCACCGAGAATGATGGTTTAACACATCCAAACAGAGAGAGAAGCTTATTCCCCCTTACTTGATTCTAAAGGTAATCACTTCCAATGGTGCCACCTACTGGTGCTTCTTGTTAGGACAGAGCTTGAGTAGTCTGAACGTCTCTCCAACATATTTAATTAAAATCTTCATGATTTGTGCTTATTATTGGAATATACAGTGTCTGCTTCGGTCTGTCTTGTTTTGTCTGGAGCAAAAAGGGTTTTGCTTCCAATTGCATTGCAATGACTTCTTTAGGCTGCCCATAAATAGTCTTTTTGTGCTTCCTTCTCTTTAGAGCAAAATGATGCAGTTGTTTATGTATTTGAGTATTCGTGAGAAATTGATATTCGTCCTAGTGTTGAGTTATTTTCAGACATTTCAACAGTTACTGCCTGTAAGCAGTAGAAGTGGACAAATTACCTTCGCCTTTTGAGCCCTACTGTTGCTTTGTCTCCCAGAAGCTCGTTTTCCTGGATTTGCTTTTTTTCCATTCCAGTGGGCAGTGAGAACACTTACTTGCATCCACTCTTAAAATGTCTCTGCTGATGACGGTAATTGGGCTTAGATCTCTCTCTCTCTCTCTTCCTCCATCTCCCTCTCTTGCTGTTTTCCATCTGCTCCACACACACATACACACACACACCCAGGCACACGCAACACACTTGAAGTGGTTTTAACTCTGACAGTGAGCAATGAGTCATAGCAAAGGGTGTGAATTGTGCTCTGGAGGGACCTCTACAGTAGCTTAAGGTCAGGTGTGTGCGTCTGTATGTGCATGTCATCGTGTGTGTGTGTATGTGTGTGTCGTCTTCTTTGTAAATTCTTGGGGAGATGCATCCTGTCAGTTCACATCCAACCAAAGTAAGCCTTATTGCTCTGCTTACCACATGAGAGAGCTAATCGCTAAGCCATGGCGAGGACACACATGTATACACACACACACACACACACACACACACTTCCACAAAGCATATTAGTAAGGGTGCTTAAGATGTAAGAGTCCTCTTGCTCGGGTCAACTTGTTGAACCATGGCCCCAGCATCTAACAAAATGGCAGTGTATTGGTGCGTCTCCAGGCCTGAGGGACGTCACACTTGCGAGTGTCAGTGGTTGCCACGGCCACATGCTATGGGGAGTGCAGCAGAGAGAGAGAGTGATAATAGATTTAATTGCATCTGCATCATACCTGCCCAGTTATTCATTTCATTCATTTATTCATTCTTTCATCAGTTTCTTCACTTGTTCACTCAGGCTTGCCTCTGTTGCAATCACAATGGCTCTACAGCTGCCACCTGCCAGGACAACGCTGCAAACTCAGGCTTTGTGTGTGTGTTTGTTTGTTTGTGCTGGTTTTTGTGTAACTCATCTGAAAGAGATAAAGGACATGTCACAGTGACTCTACGCACATATGTGTAGGATCTATTGTGTCCCATAGCACAATGATATATGCATTGTGTTTATCATCACACATGCTTGATCAGACTAGGGCGCTCTTTGTGTGTGTGCATCTGCTCATGTTTTAAGCTAAATCGAAGCTTTAAGTCTTCTTAGACCTTAAAGATGCCCTAGGTTTAAGAACTGCGTTTACCTTGGCATATTCTCCCGGAGTGGAGAAGCACAATGGCCACGTTAGGGCAGTGGTGGCTCACTGGTTAGAGCGCTGAGTTATTGATGACAGTGTTTTGGGTTCGATACCACCGCTCCAGGCACACGTGTTCACTGACCTCTCTGTGTGTTTGTTCATTAGTGTGTGTGAGTTAAAAAAACAAAACTTGACTTGTCTCTTAATCATAGTTAAATAATGGGAGTTTGGTACACGAAAGTGACATACTGTGAACCTCAAATGTTGTCTCCTCCTTCAAAAGAACATTGAAACAGAGCTGTAATACAGGTCAGTTCCAAAACCCTGAAACAGTTATGTAACAGTCCTGGCTCAGTTTATGTACACTCCCAACATTTACGTCAACCCAGCCCACTAGATTAAGCCTGTAGCCCTACTCAAAGCTAGTGAAGCAGTAAAATACATTGGCCACTCCTGGAGAATATGGTGTTTTAGCAGACAGTTTTTTGAAACAGGTTTTCCCCAGAATTAACATCACCGTTAGATGTCGTGCCAATGGTTTTGCTTGTTGTCCGCAGAAAGGTAGCTCAAATTCGGCCAAGAAGCTGAATCAAGGGAAGCTAACTTTAGCAAAGGGAGGAACCACTCTGTGAAAGTGCCTCTTTGGGAAAGTGCCGTGGGTATCTCTCACCTCTCCAAGAGGACAGGAGTACTATACTATACTATGCTGCATGGCTCCTGTGAGCTGTCGCGGTGACATAAACCAGCCAATTAAAGCAGAGCTCATCTTTTTTTTTTACTAGCTCCATAAAAGGAAAATCATGTCTCATTCAAGTGTTTTGTTCTGAGGCAAAGTAACAGGTTGTAAATAAGATAAATAAATGTATTCTATGGCATCTTCAAGGGAGAAATTCATGTGTTTTTTGATGACTGGAAGTTTAGGTGTGTGCCATGTGTGAAGTACTGGTATATTCTTCTAGAGTCTGAGAGCCTCCTGTGTCCTTGCTCTAAGTGATTGGCTCAGAGTTTGACAGACGGGCTGTGTGTTTGACCCTGTACCATGTCTGCCCCTCAGACAACCCATAGAAAGCCATGAGCTGTCACTCCCTTCAGACTGACTGATTGACATGTGTCCTTCAGGGTGATCCAACATGGTGAAGACATGGGCAAAGGTGAAAGCCCTCTCTACACATGGGCACACACAAACAGACACACACACACACACACACACACACAATCCACAAATTAAACTAATTCTTAATGCTCAATTACTTTATTCCCAATTGTCAGTGAATGAAATCAAGAGCCTGAGCCACCGCCATGCTCTACTGTCGGCAGGGTGTTTATTTCAATGCATGCTTCATTCTTCCTCCATCTGAACTACCACTGATGCATAGTTTCGAAAGGTTCCAGGTATGTCTGGGGGAGGAGGAATGAAGCATATGCTGAAAAGAACACCTCAGTTCTTTTACAACAGTAAAGCATGGTAGTGGCTCCATGATGTTCTGCTTTGCTTCCATTGGCACTGGAAACCTGCAGGGATTCAATCAAGAATTAGGAAATCTAAGGACAAAACATTATGTTTGTATATCATTGGATGTTCCAGCAGGACAATGGTCCCAAGCATACCTAAAAGTCCACCAAGGCTTGGTTTCAAAAAACGTCCTAGGAGATTCTGCAGTAGTCATCACAGCCCCGTGATTTAAACCCCATAGAAAATATTTCATTTTTAACTCAAGAATATCAGTGAACTGGAGGCCACTGTGCATAACGAATTGGCTAAGATTCCTCAGGAATGCTGCCAGAAGCTGGCTATGCATCACGGGCTCCGCAATAGCAAACAACCCTGCAGGCAGACCACATACCATCAAACCACCAGCATAAGCTCAGATGACTTACCACAACTTGCAAACCACCATTAACATCACATACTAACGTCAAAGCGCTCAGATTGCTCTACTGTTCACACTGCGTTAATTGTTGTCTTGTAATAGGAAATGTGGCTGCACACAATGCAAAAAAGAGCACCTCTCCAATTATGGAGTGATTTGGAATCATGCTTGGGGGAGAATGGGTTCAATAAAATACCAAAAACTTCTAGAAATAAACATCACACTGTAAAAAAAGGTAAAGATAAGAAAGGGTAAATCTGTGAACAGACCTCAATAAAGTTGTGCATGTAAGACGTCTCAAAAAGCTCACAGAACTAGAAGCCTTTTCCAGGAAAGAATGGGCAAAAATCCCCCAGACAAGAACTGAAAGGCTCTTCACTGACTACAAAAGACTGTGATACTTGCCAAAGGAGCCAAAAGATACTTAATGCTTTTTGGAAATCAGGTCAGCTTGTACTCTCTTAGTTATTCACAGACATTTTGACCATGGCTGCCCAAGCTTTTGCATGTCGCTGTATGTCTACCAATGTGACTGTGTTTTATTTATGGTGTGACTGACAACTGCAGTAGCAGGATGAAATTCTGAAGTCTACAGAAGGATCTCAACAACTCGCATCCAACACAGTGCCTCAAATCTCAGCGGACAGTTCTTCAGCTCGCAGCAGGACACTGCTGAAGAAACTGTGTTATTCAAGGCTAAAAAGTGAAATGCTCCTGTCTAGCCAAGTTAGTCACCCTAGCTGAACCCTACTAAGCATTAAATTCTGCTTTCTGGGGAAAAAAGGACTGAATGCAGAAAGCCTCCAAAACAAGCAGGAGATGGTTGCATTAAAGGCCTGGTACAGGCATATTTCAGGCGCCCATTGATTAAAAAGGATTTGCACCCATATCTAACAATTTCATTTATGTTAATATGTCTAGAAATATGCCTAAATGTTTTACTCAGTATAAAATAAAATTATTAAATAAAGGTTGACCTTCAACATGTTAACATCATAAAATATTTCAAATACCTTAATACTTTATTTGCATATGCTGGAGTATACTGTTAAAAGTATAAGGTCCTTGAGGAACTTTTGGAGGTTCTTCAGTTTGAAAATGTGGAGGAACCTCTTAAGGTGCTTTGAGGAACTTTTTCTTCTTAAAACCTTTTCTTGAAGGTTCTTCAAAGCACCTTAAGGTAGGCCACCAAATTAAAACTACACTGTAAATGCTACTTAGTAGTACAACAGTATCTATGTATACCACTGGGGAATCCTTTGGGCCATCTAGGCCTCAAGAGAAGGCCTAACAATGTCTGTGATTAACAGAAATGGCTATAATTGTACTTTGTCATTATCATTTAACATAATCATGCTTGTTTTCTACACTTTTGCACTCAGAGTTACATTCAAGGTTACAGTACTAGTAATATTTTATTAATTTTATTATTGTATTACTATTATTATTACTATTATTAAGTTTTAGTTACAAAAAGATTACATTTGTGAAGTGATTAGCAAAAGAATGTCCAATCAGGATTTTTCCTCAGTGATATCTTGGTAGATGCAATTAAACAAGATCATCAAGCATCATATCTAGAGCTGTAGACAGAGCATCAGATTAACCACTGATAATAATAATAATCAGGAACTAACAGAGGAGTCAACCAATTAGGTTTTGATTTCCAGTGGAGTCACTGACTGTGAAAACGAGCAGTAGCCTAAGCAGGATTCAGACTTTGGAAAAAACTTTTTGGACACTGATCAGTCATTATATTAGAAACACCGGCCTAATAATGTCTAGACCTCCCTCATCCAGCCAAAACAGGTCTGACCTGATGGGGCATGGACTGCACAAGTATTAACTTTTTCACCTTTTTGTGCTTCAGTAGCTTTTCTGTGGGATCTGACCAGATGAGTGTGCCTACGACTCTGCCTGTCGTCCTTCCTTCAAGAATTTTTGGTATGTACTGACCCCTGCTACCAGGAACACCCCAGAAGACCTGCTGCTAGGGAGATGCTCTGACACAGTCATCTGGCCATCACTATTAGGCTCTTGTCTGTAAATTCAGCCATGTCACTCCACTGCCGCCTTCTTTTTACTGGCTTCCTGTAGCTGCTCGCATCAGATTCAAAACCCTGACGCTGGCCTACAAAGCCAAGAACAGACCAGCCCCTCCATACTTGATGGCAATGGTCAAAAGCCGATCTGCACCAAGAGCCCTTCAAGCTTCAAGTACAGCTCGGCTTGACCCGCCATCCCTCAAAATCCACGGAAGACAAGCGTCCAGGCTTTTTTCTGTCCTGCACCGAAGTGGTGGAACGAGATTCCCCTGGGTGGCCGAACAGCAGAGTCACTCGCTGTCTTCAAACACAGACTAAAGACCCACCTCTTCTGAGAATACTTCGACAAATAGCAGAGTACTATGGTCACCTTATTGACCTGTGTTTAGTAATGTCTAAAGCTTAGAGGTATCTTTGAACTATTAGTCTATTCTAACTAGCTGAGGCTTTTCTTGGGTAAATAGCAAAGCACTTTGTAAGTCGCTCTGGATAAGAGCGTCTGCTAAATGCTTTAAATGTAAATGTAAATGTTGTCAAAGTGGCTCAGATGCTTTCAGTTGCCTATTTTTCCTGCTTCCTACACATCAACCTAAAGAACTGACTGCCTAATATATCCCAATATATCCCACTTCTTGACAGGTGCCACTGTTACAAGATACTCAATGTTATTCCCTTCACTTACTATCATTGGTTGTAATGTATGGCTGATTGATGTATGCTACAATGTATACTTAAAGAAATGTTGATGTCTCATATGTCTAACATATTACTACAATCCCATAGTGGCGCTAGACGAATTGAACTTTTATCGAAAACGTTTTTTTCCCTGTTCTCTGACATTTGTGGCCTAAACTACTAATAGCCACGGTTCACCACTGATGTACACATCAGCAAATAAATAAATATGGTTCCTTAATAACACAGCAAACTACAGAACCCCTGAGTGAAATGCTTTACTAATGCAGCGGTAATCAAAACCATGCTGGATAAGCTCTTTCTGCTTATCCAGAAATGCACTGAAAAATGAAGGTTCCTAAATGGTTCTTGGCTTGGGCGTACAGCTCTAGGAGTACAGCACACAACTAAGCAATAAGCCTTACGGATAATTTTAGAAGCGTGTATGAGCAAGCTATTGAGAGAACGCCCTTGTGCAGTGGGTTATGATGAGAAAATGTCAGGTTCAAAGTTCCAAAGCTCTTCTACTTGATCTAATCATTTTCGGAATGAAATCGGGATTTGAAGTGTAATAGAGATTGATGGGCTGATAGACAGATGGATGGATGAATGGCTCACTGCACATGCGCCCCAGTCAAATTAGTTTGAAAATTGCTCGGCTTTGATTAAACTGCAATTGGAGCCCTATTATATTTCAACACATTTGATAGGCGGCTGGTTTTCTTTTTTTACTCTGGCTTCCAAAAATGAACTCTACATTCAACTGCTCAGAGACACGAATGAACTAAAACTGATTAACCAGTGGCACCTCAATGGAGCTAAGCAATCCTTAGCATCTCGCACACTTGTGGCTCTTCAGTGATGAAAATAGACCACAGTCAGATGCCGTTACTCTTTAAAAGAGCCAAGTCTCTCTTGCAGAGTGCATTATGTGTTTGGTGTGCTGAGCGATACAAGTATACTCAAGTGCTCGGGAAAGTCTGGATGAATATCTATTCAAAAGCCTTTAGAGTAACATGAGAATCTCTTTAGCTTCCAAGTATTCTCCTCTGAAGACAGTTAGCTAATAATCAGCATTGCATAAAAATGGCTGTATTACTTCAAAGCTATGCACTGAATATCATGATCTATGGCTTTATTCTTTGCGAGTGCATGAATAAAAGTATGTCCGGTGATGTGCTTTTAGCTCCCTTATGAAGGCTGAACTTATGAAGACCTGGGCTTGCTGTCATACCTGTCAGATGAATTACAAACTGTATGGCTCCCCAAGGGATCTATACAGGCTTTTAAGAATGAGCAGCAGATGTGGTGGTACAGAGGTTGATAGTGGAAGTCTTTATTATTGTCTATAGTATGTGTGTGTGTGTGTGTGTTCAGCCTGCCTGTGATTGTGTGTCCTCCTGGCCCCCTCAAGGTTACAGTACCAACACCCCCCCACACACACAACTGCTTACACAGCTGGTCTCTTAAGATCTCACTTCTGCCCCTCCCATTAGACATCCTAACACTGTGTGTCCACCCCACTGAGAGTCCAAGCCTGTGTGTGTTTTTGTGTAAGTGTATGTGGGGGTGTTGGAAAGAATAAAAGCGACTCTTGAGGACTATTGATGGCCGGCATATCACTGTTGATTATTCAGCCTTTCTCTCACTCTTTCTCAGTTCGCCGCCCCTTTGGTGCCTTTGTTGTTATTAAAGCAACTGTTTGAAGAGACCGTCTAGGAAATAGATTTGAATCTCCATTAGCCTGAAGAGCTGCGCACGCTGTTGCTCTGCCTATGCTCTGCCTAGACACGCATTCATTCACTGTGACTGTATGACTGATGATGGACAGGCTTTTCAGTACATTGGCAAGAATCCTATTCAGCTATTAAATTGGGCAGTTAACTCAGTTAAGCTGTCAGATCATCTCAGTTTAGGGTCTGGGATTTTGATATCCAAGATATGTTCTCCTTGTGACTGTGTGGGTTTCCTCCATGTGCTCCAGTTTCTCCCCAACCTTCTAAAAAACACACGATAGGTAAATTGCACCTAGATAAATGAATGTGCGTGTGGTACCCTGCCCTGCGCCTGGTGATTCCATGTAGGCTCCAGACCCACCGTGACCCTGACAATGAGTAGGTGTTTTTTCTTCATGCTGCTCAGACTCAATGTTCAGGTTTTATCATTTCCAACTTGCCTGCTTGTGATTTACCCAGCTCAGTGAAGTGTCATTTAACTCAAATGTTTTACTATAGTGAATGTGGTAATATGGTTAATGCATGTTTTTGTGTTTGAGTGTTTGAGTCAAGTGCTGCAGTTTCCTATTTGACAGAATGTGTTTTTTTTACCAGTGGTTTGTAACACTCCTATAAATAGTTGCTATCACAGAACACAGTGAAGCACATGGATAGGTCAATTAATTCATATTCATACTTGTGCGTTTTTACATAATTTGATAACATCAGATGCCATTTACACTGTGCCAAAATGTCATGACGAATTAACCAACCATAAGGGCCTGGAATTACTTTAGAGTGCTACAAATTGCTACATTAAGGTGCATTAAAAATTAAGCATACTTTCTCCTTCTCATGTAAAGCTACCTCTTGAAAAAATGAAGTGACAGGCCAGACTCACCAGTTTTGCTGCCAGTATTTTGTGATTGTTGTAATTGACTTTCATTTTGCAGCTGCATTTCTCAGAATTTGCCATTGTTAAAAAGTATGAACATGCTCTTTAACTTGTTTCTAATGCTGCTTAATTAGTCCCTATGAAAGTACATTAAGAGCATGTCTGAGAATCAAGTACATGCAATGCAACAGACTGATGTCTTAATATCTTTAAAAGATTTCTACTTTTTTTATACATAAAGCTGTACATGCACTATGGTACCACAAGCACTGCATGTGTCACACAGCTCCAAAGACCTGGGGTTGAGGGTTCAACCTCGCTCTGGTCACTGTCTGGGTTTTCTCTGGGTAATCTGGTTTCTTCCCACTCCCAAAAAATACCCATAGTAGGTGAACTGGCTATGCTAAATTGCCCCTAGGTGTGAGCATGGGAGTGAATGTGTGTGTGTGTGGTACCCTTCGATGGACTGGCACCTTGTCCAGAGGGTATTTCTGCCATTGATTCTGGGTAGGCTCCAGACCCATGTGACCCTGGCCAGGAAGAAGCAGATGAGAAGGTATATGAGTGAATGGATGGATGGATGGATGGAAAAGCGTATGTCATAGTAGATAAATAAGCCCATAGCTTTTTGGCACACTGCATGCTTAGCTAATTATGCAAAGTGCTCAAGCTCTGTCAAATTTCTTGAATTCTTTGAATGCTGCAAATTCCTGGAAGGTCTGATGCTGTAGATTTATTATGACACATACCTTGATTAGGACATTAAATGCTTTGCGACAGTGTTATTAAATAGGGCCATCGCTGTCATCATTGGACGTTTCTCCATTTCTGAGATATGTCTTAATATACTCTGTGACTCTGTGTTTCCCACCAGCTGATGACACATATTTACTGCACATAAGAACCAAAAGATCTTATTGGTGGGCCTTTCTTCTTAAGGGACAGTTGTTTTTCGAAGGTACAGTATGTGTTAAATTTGTTACAGTTGACTGCCACATCACTGATCAGTCTCGCATGGTTTCTATTATTCTAACTGATCAGATCCTTTCTGTATGATACTGTGGGCGCTAGAGTATAATCTTGCCTGTAAGTGGTTTGCTTTTCCGTATGCGCGTGTGTGTGTGCGTGCGCACACTTTAAAGAGGTGATGTAAACAGTGTTCCAGTGACATTTAAAAAGTAGGGGCTGTGTACTTGTGTGTGTGTGTGTGTGTGTTTGTGTGTATGTCATCACCATTACATAAAGGCTGTCTTAATGAAGTTCTTTTAAGGCCAGGCCACTGTCGCCGTACTTCCTCTTCCTTGCAGGCTTGTTCATTTGAACACACCCCTCGACATGATGTCCTTCTTATTCAGCACAAGTTACATGGATCCCGAATTAAACCACCACATTCAGTCATAGAGCGCACATTTGCATATGCAGATGACCTGTGTGAATTATTCATGCCTTGCTGGAGGTCAGCCGCAACAACACCATTGTGACATAGTGCGTCTTGCAACCATTTCAAAAGGAGCGGCACTGCTGTTTGATCATAATTAGGGGGGGAGGGATTAAAGAGGGAGGGGCCGAGCATACCAAGGAGAAAAGGTCCCGAAATCAGATTGGGCAGGCACTTTGTGACATCAGCTATTGTGATGCACTCAGTCTCCACGGTGATGCTGAAATGCGTTGTGTTGTGTGTTGACTCTGCACGGCTCTGTATAATCCCTGAACGTCTCCGACTACAGATGACTAGGTAGTCGTAACAGCCTGTCTCTGACATTTCTGTGAGAAAATAATGTCATATGGAATTCTTTATTCTTTTTTGTGTATACAACCCCATCTTAATATCTTAGGAAATTATTTAAACACTTGCATCTTAAATGAATGAATATGAGTTTGCATATAGGAATGAAAAACCTGGCCAATGCAGCTTCTATATGTTCTACTATGGTTTAAAATAAAAATGACGTGGGGCTGTGTAAGTAAATAACAGTGTTTAATCAGGTGCTGTAAGGCTCTATTATTAGTGTGCTCGTGACTACATGCAGATATACTGCATCAGGCAGGGCACCCCTCACTATGGTTACGCTGCAGTGAACTTTGGCCCATCCATGGAGAACAATACGGCCTGCCATCAATGGACAGGTCTTATCAAAGCCCTCTAACAGCATCCTGGACACCAGGGATGCGCCAATCTGAATGCTAAGCAAAAATGCCAACTAGAAAACGAAGCAAGCATAAGAAAAGAGAAACGCTACATTAAATCACTGGTGCTCCTGTCTGTGGGTACACAGACATATGTGTGTGTGTGTGTGTGTGTGTTTATGTATGGGTGAGTGAGAGATTGGTCAGTGCCTCATACGTAAATGAAGAGGGTCCTTACCTTATAAGGGTCTCTCCAGCTCTCCCTGCTCCTGGTAAGGAGATGAAAGCAGCAGTTATTGTCAGCGCAACGCTGTCAGTGTGAAAGAAATCAAAGTGGTCTATTTTAGCCTTATAAAGACTGCGGCGAACTAATTAAATGTTACGTATTTCCACACGTAAATCATCAGGTATTCGTAGCAACGAAATTTTCTTCAGTTGAAGTGATTCACCATTCTAATAGGTTACTGAGACTGAATGCCAGGGCTAAATATAATATTATGCTTATGTTTAATGTCTTTATTGCCTTAAGAAAGATTTTTCTAGAACTTTCTTCCCAAAAAGAAGTGCACTGTTTCTGAGCACTATAGACTATGTAATTCATTATCCAGTGTCCGGATATTTCTGCTGGAATTTCTGCTTCTGCTTATCCAATAATGTACTGTGTTCAACTGTGTTCTATAAGGTGGTTTATACAGCATGTACAGCATTTACAGGGCAGATAAATGATAGTGTAATAAAGGCCTTACTGTATGACTGTAACAATACTGTGATAATACATCAAAACAGTAGTTTCAGCTGTACTGTACAATTAGGCATCAGTTTTCTGCACTGGATTTAATACTACAGCTCTACACTTGACTTGACACTTGGCTAGACTTGTACACTTCAGCTTAAAACTGTAAGTATTATGAGAAGAGACTGTTAGCTTTAGAATTCGTTAATAATTTACTTATAGTTTGGAGTTCCAGCACTCCCCCACAACCCAGTGCTGTGAAGCTTTATACCCCTCTATCTGCCGAATGGCATTGGGCATAGGAACTTTAGACTGGTGCGGAGCTGCTCTTGTTAAATTGCCAATTGGAACTTGCTCATTAAAATGAGTGTCTCTCATAACAAAAAACAAAATTTTAAATCCTGTGCAAAGGGTTGGACAGCTGTCAGCTAAAAGGCTAATAAAACCCCCATATGACTACCAAAAACCTGCTAGAAGGTTTAGGTGAGTCAAGAGTATAGTGCACTGGAAAACCTTACCTGTGAACTGATGGCCAAATTCAACATTTGAAGTGTGCTACAGAACATCTAGAGAAGCCAGGTGAGTTTTGAAAACTATTGCTGTATGTTTACAGAGAAAAAATGCATTTCAAGAAAAGAACACCTTGCCAACTGTGAAGCATGAGGTTGTGCTGCTGTCAGTGGCAATGACAGTATTGCACAGGTGAAAGGAAAAATGGATTACACAAAATACCTGAAAGTCCTGAATGCAAATGTCAAACCATTTGTTGTGCATGCAAAGTGACAAATTTTAACTACAAGAATCAAGAATGATTGTTAATTATAGCACAACTCTGGCATTGTTATACCACTGAACCTGCCTTCACACAAAGAAACATCATTGATTAAATGAAGCATAAATATTAACCCTATAAATTGTGTACCTATTTACTGAACGCACACTTTATCTGTCAACAGTTTGAGGTCATTATCAGGGTACTAAAAATGTACGGCATCTTACATTTACTACATACATTACCCCTCTGTACACTAAAAGTGACCAGCACTATTACTCTATTGAAGATTTGGGACACAGCTTGTCTGTTATGGCTAAGGCGATCTGAGCGCTGCACTTCTCTTGAGAAACTGCACCCTTATCTCACATGTCCTTGCCTGCTCTTGTGTTACAGGAATCCCTGCAGTTCATCCTGATAGAAGGTTTTCCACAAGCCGCAGTCTGATATCACAGACATGAGATTTGCTCGGCCTCGGTGACCGTGGCTCGGCCTAATGGCCACCGTGCTGGTTCTGTAATCTGGGGGAAGATTAAGTAGATCCGTCTCCTCGGCTGAAAAAAGATACTTAGTTTTCTGTTGAGAGGCGCCTGCACTGGTAGGCTGACAACTAATGCTTCTCTAAAGGCTGAAGTGCAGTGTTTTTAGCTGCTAATGCAATCTGTTACAGCTGTAATTCCTGAACTGTCCGACTTCACAAGTACAACATACTGGTGTAGGGACCAGCCTTTTTTGGAAGTGTTAAATAATGATCTGTAAATAGGATATAAAGGTTGTGCAAGGGTGTTTAAGAAACCCATGCTTATTCCATTGTCTTGTTGAATAAGGACACTCATTTACAAAAGTCCTCAACATTCAGAGCTTAGGACATGTATCTCCCATATGTCTCTTTCCTGAATCTGTTTTTTCTCTTACACAAGTTAGACGATCCAATACGCTTCAGTCACTAGCCGCGTTCCAAGTCCTAGGCTGCCTAGCCTTCTCCGCCACTACTTCTACTAATAAAAGGCTGTTCTAAAGTGAGGGACCCTTCGTATATGTCCCAGAAATGCAGCCTACGTTCTGAAAGATCTGAAGGATGGAACCTGTATGTATCCTTCCTGGCCCTCAGTTACCCACAGTTCTCTGTGCACATATAGCGCTGGGGGAAAAGCACCAATGTTGAAAAATGTTAAGAAAGCACACAAGTTTTGTGCCGAAATTGCAAGAGGAGGAGCCATTGCGTGACGTCACCACGCAGCCTGGTTAGACTGTTCCATCTCAGGGACCAACAGGCTAATAAGAAGGACTTTTCATAGGACAGTCCTACCGAGGATCCGCCTTACAGAGGCTGCAGCCTAGGCTTTGAACTGTAGCTGTTGTCTCAGTCTCCATCCCTTCGCAATATTATACAAGTTCTAGTTGTGGCCTAACCTGAACATGCAGCCTTGCACATGAACTGTATGGACGGTTGCCCAGGTGGCGATCATTAATAGTGACTGGACTAGTGGCTGTCTTGACTAGACTGCTTTTCTAAGCTGCTGTTGTCATGCTTTGTTAGGTCCCCAGCCTTTAGTTATATACATTATAGCTGCTTAACACAGACACCTCATCTGTGATAAAAAATGTATACATGCATAAACTATGAATGTAAAAATCTTTCTACATTGATTTATTTTGCTTCTTCTGTAAATTTGTATTGTATTTTGGAGATACAAGGTTTTTGCGTGACAGCGACAATATGTAAGCTTTTTCCCCCCAAATAATCATGCAGTCAGCAGTTGATACTAATATCCAGTGCTGTGGATTCTCTAGTCCGGTCTGTATGTCAACATGCCATGTACCGTAGACAGACGCACTCGAGTCGGTAGCTGGGCTGAAGAGGCTCGCCTGAGACCCTTCCACTGCAGGTGCAACGCCCCGCCCCCCTCCACTACTATTGGCTGCATCCTTCCACTGCAGGTGCAACGCCCCGCCCACCTCCACTACTATTGGCTGCATCCTTCCACTGCAGGTGCAGCGCCCCGCCCCCCTCTCCACTACTATTGGCTGCATCCTTCCACTGCGGGCGCAGCGCCCCGCCCGCCTTCGCTACTATTGGCTACATCCCACCACTCCAGGTGCCGGGTGCTGCCTCGCGGCTGGTCACGTGACCCTGCCCGCGCGCTCAAAACCTATAGCACGGAGATGTGTGACAAGAGCTTTTAAACATCCGGGTGTTTCGCGGGGAAAAAAGGGCGGGGCCCAGAGAGAGAGCGGGAGCAAGGCAGAGTAAAACAAAAACAATAAAAAAAAAAACAGTTTTATATATTTTTTTAATTCAGGGAGAAATAAGGGGGAAAACGCTTAGGGTAAAAACAGCAGCTATACAGGCGGACAAAAGCGCGAGAGCAGAGACAGAAGCAGAGACGCAGTGGAGAGGGGCGTGGCCGAGTTGGAGTGAGAGAGAGAGAGAGAGAGAGAGAGAGAGAGAGAGAGAGACGCAGCGGGACTTCGAGTTGGAGAAGCCTAAACGCTCGCCCCACCAGCGCTCCCGATAAGAAAAACCCATCACACGCCAACGCGCACCATGGACGACACGCTGACCAACCCCCCCGAGCAGTAAGATGTGAGATTTACAGAGAGCCACCGCGAAAAGAAAGAGAGAGAGAGAGAGAGGGGGAGAGAGAGAGAGCGAGAGAGAGAGAGAGCGAGAGCGCGAGAGCGCGAGAGCGAGAGAGAGAGCGGCATCCCCCCACCCCCTCCTCCTCCTTCTCCTGTTCCTCATCCTCATCTTTACCGGGTGATCTCGTCTCAGGTGCTCCATCCATCGTCGTGTTGGCTGAACCTGGGGGGGAAAAATGAAGAAGTTTAACATCCGGAAGGTGCTGGACGGCCTCACGGCCGTGTCGTCCCCCTCGCCGTCTCCGCATACCGGGGCTAAGGAGAACGACTTCATTATCCCGGAGACCCTCCAGTCCGAGCACTTTCAGCTTTGCAAGGTGTGTGGATGGGCAAGTAGGCGGCTCGGCCACTGTCTGGTTCGCTGTGTAGCGCTGGGTGATTAGACTTGTGGAGCTTTTCTCCTTCCTCTGTAGGCTCTTACAGAGACTGTAGAAACACGCAGTCGGGCCGGCCGTGGTAGATGTAGTGCTCACTGAAGAGGAGTCGTGTCTCTTTCCAGGCAGGCAAATGCGACAGCCAGCGCTGTTTTCTTGCCAAGAGCTGTTTGAAGGCAGATAGCTGACGCACATTTGGCAGGAATGGAGATCTGGAGCGCTCAGTCCTGCAGGGATGAGGGAAGCGTCGCTCCAGAGTAAAATACAGCAGAAACGGCACAGCCGTGTTTTCTAGTCTCCACGGAGGATGAGGAAGAGGTGCTATGAGCGCGTGCGCTCGATGATTGAGCTGAGTGATGGCCTGAGTGAGCATGCACCCAATGAAATCCAGCTACAGAGGGGAAGGGTATTTTTACAGTGTGTGTCCAGTAAAGGCTTGAAAGCACTGACTCTGTATTTATGATCTTAACGGTGTGAAGATTAGTTTGGTTCCCGCAGCACTGGAACATTTGGTGTGTGTGTGTGTGTGTGTGTGTGTGTGAAAGGCACCGTCGCCTCGTCTGCAGTTGTTTTTTTTTTGTAGCGTTGAACGTGCTGCTGTGACTGATTGGTTAAGGCGACCGCATGGTGTATGGTGACAGCAAATGCATGTGTGTGTGTGTGTGTGTGTGTGTTGGGGGAGGGGGGTAAACAATCCACGTCTTGCATAATCCTTAGGATTGGGATTAACATGTCAGTTGGTGAGTTGCAGAATAATGTGTGTGCAGTGTTCCTCTCGTGCAGGGAAACACTGTACTCACGCATACACGATTGATATCCCCTGCTCTGGGCTCTCAACAAGCACACATTTTGGATTGGCTACGTTGCCACAGACCATATGGGACAGCGTCCACAAACGCACTGGACTGGTTGAATTAGAAATGCTATTGGATACAGCGTGGACGCTTCACCCACTGCAGCATCCCCCAGTTCATTGCATCAGTTACACGTGTTGTGAAAATGCAGCATCTCCTCTTTGTGCAGCTGTTGAAGCGTGCAACATGGTACCATTGCGCAGGCTCTGGCCGTCAGTGTAGGTTGGACTAAAAAAAAAAAACAAAAAAAAAAAAACGCAGTGCATTTCCAAGACGTTTGTCACATAAGCGGCAAACCTCCCCTTGCAGATCCACTGCTTTACCTTTGGGGGCAAATAGGAGAGATGGCGACGCACAGGCGTCTTTTACTGGCCTTAATAATCACTGAAGCTCCATGCATGTTAGGTCTGTTGCAGCACGGACCGGTTTGCTTGTGCTTGTGCTGAATGAGGGCTTGAGTTTGTTGCTCGGCGTTGAGGCTGAAACGCTCCGGCAGCGGCAGGTGCCCGCGCGCCGCTTATGTAACACGCTTAGGCCCTCACTCTCTCATTAAGCAAACAGAGAGAGAGAGAGAGAGAGAGCGAGAGAGAGAGAGAGCTGCAGAAAAGGCTCGTGTAGACATGTAAGGTTAGCTGGGCGATGCGTGTTGCTATATTATATATATATATATATATATATATATATATATATATATATATATATATATATTTTTTTTTTTTAATTATTATTATTCCAGGGTCTTATCGGATAGTGCTGCTGTCCTCTCTGAGGCTCAGTGTGCGGTTAGCTGCCGCAGCTGGGATAGCTTTTAGCCTAGCTCACACTCGTTTCCCAAGGTTCGTCTTTCTTGAGTCTTAGTGAAAAAAAGGAGGCAAAGCTTCCCCTTCTTACGTGTGTTTAGCTCAAGTTTGATAGTCAGTTAAGGTTTGTTGGAAAGACAGACAGGGTAAAAGCCGGTTGGCTAGCTAGCGTTAGCTAGTTTTTAGCCTAGCACAGATGCCCACTCGCTGCCCCGGCTTTCGCCACGTGCCGTTAAGCACATCGCCATAACTAGCAAACTGTGGTGATGATGCTCTCCACTGTTACAAGTATCTACAGCGCGATTAATCGCCACTTTTACTTATGAGAGGGGTGAATTTATATTTACACTTAGAGCATTTAGCAGACACTCGTATCCTGAGACGCTACAAAAGGGAGAGAAGGCTACAAAAGTGTAAAATTCACTGTTTACTCAGAAAATACCCGTAGCTAGTTTGTATCGGCTAGGATCCAAAAGATACCTCTAAGCTTAGATACTACTAATTACAAAAGACAGTATGGAGACCATAATACTTGACACTACACTTTGCCCAAGTACTTTTGGAAGAGGTGGGTCTGGAAGATGTGGAGTCAAGACTGTTTCACAATTGAACGCCTACACAGCTTTTTACCCTCCTATTTACTTTTAAAGCTGTTAAAGAGTTTCTGTATAAAGTGTTTCAGTTTGTAGGGTTCTTTATTTAAAGCCACTTCAGTATGTCTCTTAAGTCTGTAAGTCTGATCTAAAAGTCAAAATTACTTACATTTTATCTTTTATGCTTTTTTCCTTCCATCATTGCCTTCCTGGATCCTCAGACTGTCCGCCATGGCTTTCCCTATCAGCCGTCCTCCATGGCATTCGACCCAGTCCAGAAAATCCTCGCCATTGGGACTCAAAGTGGAGCTTTACGATTGTATCCTTTATCTTACTGTGTGTGTGTGTGTGTGTGTGTGTGTGTGTATGTGTGTGTCCTAATGCATGGTTTTGGTTTCAGATGGACTGCAAGGAAGCACCCGTAAGTACTGGTTTTAAAACTGTTAAGATGTGGGCATTTGTGTTCATCTCTACTCGTCACACTGACTAAGTGCAAAGAACTCTTGGACTCTGTTCAGTAACACCAAAGGCGACACTCTTTGCCTATGTTGATCTCACGTCTCGAGCTATGACTCTGCGTGCTAATGCTGAAATAGGGATTGTATTTGGAGGAACATGTCTGAGATCAGACTAATGGAAGTCATCACTGTCTATTCAGCTTGCTATGTCTGACAGGGAGAAGCACATTTTTGGTCTATAAGCAAGCGGAAACCATTCAGATTCCATTTCTTCTCAGATTTGAGAAGCTTCCTGTTAAATCTGAAAAGGCTGCCTTGAAACGTTGGCTTTAAAAAGACCGTCTGACTTTTACTATTAACTCCTGTTTGTTTCCAGTTCACTCACATGCTTGCAGGTGCAGCATAGCATTGCACATCAGAATTCTGTAATTGAAAAAAATCCTGGTGATACTTCTTTTCCGCATTGCCTCTGAATGAAAAAGGTTACTGTTGGCCATATCTGCGAATAGGTTCTGCTTCCAACCCCTTTCCCATGTCGGGCTGAGCCGACTCAGTGGAAGTTGATGCCGACGGCGGCACTTGAGAGAATTGACCCTCTTTAGAAATGGATCGCTTTTGAGGAGCTCGCCGTCACTAAGGCTCGTGCAGTGATTGTGATCAGATAAGAGTGTGGTGCCGGGAGATGATGGGGAATGAGAGGCCCTAATTTCGGTTTAGCTGGGCTGCTTGCCCCCTCACCTCACAGCCTCATTTTCCCCAGTGCCCTCACAGCCTGGAGCCTTACTGTCAGCTTTCGGTTCCCTCAGCTATCCTCAGCTATGGGTTTGCCCCTTTTTTGCTTTTTGGGGCTGATAGTGGCTTTCTCACCAGCCCATGTATGCACTAACAACCGAATGGTATACATAAAACTACTTCATCTAGGGTTGGGTACTGAAGTCGGTACTGAGTAGTGATTACTACTGAGTACTGATTCACGTAAAATACATTGACTTGCCTTGGCTTCATGACTGCAGATCATTAGTGATTCATACTTTTGCTGATGTATTTTCAGCCAGCCTGGGTCATCTTGGCGCTTGAGGCTGTCATATGGTCTCATAGATCACGTTTGTGGACGCCACTGATTTTGCTAACTTAGGACCAGTATTTCCTTCCAGTATTAGGACTAGCCCCATGTGAGTGGACAAGGGGTAAGTGGGAGTCCAGAGGTCTCTCACTCTTGGCCAGAGGGCTAGGAGTAGGCATTAGTCCTCCTTAAATGTAAATCTAAATGTAGTTTCGGAATTGTCCTGGGATGCTCAGGGATCGGCCTCCTACATTGGCTGGCTGGGCAAATGCTGCAGACTTTTTTGACTCAGTGGAGCTGTGTGGTCTGGAAGTGTGGCTCTTTTCTCTGGCGATGTGGCCACGTTCCATAGTCAGTTAGCTCTGTCTCTCTGGGTCGTGGTTTTTCTTGCCTCTGAGGATGATAGAAAGTGGCAGATCAAGGGGCCGGAGCGGCGCGCGGGCGGAATCGTCCGGAAGATTACTGCAGAAAAAAAGAGGGAAGTCTACAGTTTCACGCCGGCGGGCTAATGCACCGTGATCCCAAAAAAGCGGGCTGCTCTCCGCCGTCCTCCACAGGCTAGGGAATGTGTTTACTGTCCCCAAAGTGGCACAGCCTTCAAACACAAAGTGTTAAGAGACAGAGAGAGAGAGAGAGAGAGAGAGAGAGAGAAAGTGAGGGGCAGAAGGAAGGAGGGGAGAGTGAGAGTGAGCATAGCAGGGACTGTGAAAGGAAGGGAAAGAGAGAGTGGTGGTAATGGAGAAAAGGAAGAAGGACGGAATTGAATTTTCTGTATTTTTGTCTCTTTTGCCAAGAACTCATCAGAAGGGCCGTGCTTGGAAAGTGATGAAAAAATCACACTTTTTACCCATTTAACGTCTGCTTATTTGAAGCATTGGCATTTACTTTCAGACAGGGACAGTTTAAGCTTCACCATGAGACTGAGCATCAGTGTGGATGCCAGTTTTTAAGTAGATTTAGCAGGAAACTACAACTCTAGTGTATTAGTAGATGGCTGGCTTTCTACATTACTCTTGGCGTCATGATTGTGTGTATTGTTGTAGAAAATCAGGCTGCTTAGGGTGCTGAAGCCGCGCATCTCTTCAGCCACCTTGTGCCGGGTGGTCGCTGTCCTTTGCAAAATGGATTGTTAAGTGCAGAGGAGAGAAAATGGCAGACTCATAACTCAGCCAGCCACACAGGCCCAGTGTCTCTGGCTCGCTCACAGATCTATTGATCAGACACTCTCTCTCTCTCTCTCTCTCTCTCTCTCTATCTCTGACACATGCACACAAGCAGAGATCTTGGTGCGATGACTTCATAAGGGAGCAGATGCATTGTAAGTAGTCCACGGGTTATGGTCACCACACTTTTCACTGCTCCCTGTCGTAGCATGAATGTAATGAATACTTCAACACAACCTCCCTCAGTCATGTCAGGCAAATAAAGTGACTCTCGTTAGCAACAATCGATAGCTTATTGGCTTTCGACATTAAGGTAGCACGCACCATTTATAGGTATCATTATAGTGGTGCTGATAGAAGCTGCTAGCTTTATATAGCAATGAACACAGAGCTCTAATGTGATGGAAATTACTCAGTCCTCAATACAGAAACTACTAAGTTGGCAGCCACCAGCCACCCATCTTATTACAAGTGGAGTTAATTAAATAGAACACAACACACCACCATGGGAATGATGCATTATTATAGTGATAAATTGTCACAATATGAGCTAAGCACGAATATTGTCAGGACTAAAAGAGCACTGAGTAATGCATGTTTATTGAAACAAGAGGATTCATGTTGGTGTGCAGTTTGTGAATAGTTAAACAACTATTCATTTTTCTCTCAGTGTCTAAATTGGAAAGTGGAATTTGAGCATGATTTTCAGGGCATTTCCCACAATGCACTCGTAATTAATAGTAAATATCTTAGCTGACTACATCAGCTGAATGTGGACCAAGATGCATTGTGAGTGGTGATTCTAAGCAACAGACAGTGGAACACAAGGTTACGAGCTACTGAATGCTGTGAATTTTTCTGCGTAGTTCGTTAATGGGAGGCTGATGTTTCTAAGCAGTATGACAGTCAAAGGTTGTTCCATGAACAGTGCAATGCTTTGACAGATTTAGTCATGGCTCAGACACTCACATGTTTATGTGACCGGTGCCGACGCATGTTGATGATGAGGAAGTGTCTGAATGTAATTGTGTTTCTAGCGCTACGAAAACTACTTAAGTATTCTCTCCTATATAGGAAACTACATACAAGGGTTAACTGAGCACACGAGATTCACATCATTTATTACTAACCTTAGATGCAGTTGAACAGGCAAGACATGTTTGATATGTTGGCTTCTTTAGGTTTGAAGGATTTAACCAGTTAAACAAAAAACTAAACTAAACTTTTATTTTCAGTAGCGGTTTTCTGTTGTTGTTGGTCTACTGGTGTGTAATAACTGGGTTATAGTGGGTGAATGTGCTGTGTGTGATTGGGGTTTCTATAGCATGTGTGTATTTGAATTAGCATTAACCTCCACTTGGTTCTGGATGTGCTCTTCAGTGCTAGTTTGAAAAAAAGCGGTGTGCGGTTCTCCCGCTGGTAAAACAGAGAGTTTAGTGCTAGTTTTATAAATGTTCAGATATTATGATCTGTTGTTATGTTCCAGTGTAAAATAGCTCCACACTGCAGACCCTAAACTTTTTATTCACCTTGTGAGAATGCCCGCACCGGTGCAGACTGGGTAATAATGTCCAGATGGTTCTTTGATCACCGTGGTTAAAATAAAGACTCAAAACTGGATTTAGATTACAGTAGTTGATTCCCGACCCATTAAATTATACCTAGATCGGCCCAATACTGATCCACTGCCATCCCTAATATGTGGTTCAGTCAGGGGAACCCCGTGGACACATCAAAACCGGTCTGCAAACTATGCTTTAACCTGTACAGACCAAAGGAGCCAACATCTCCAATTTAGCAAAGCATCTTTCTGACTGAAATGCAGAGTTTAAAAAATGTAAAGGTGGTCAAGTGAATAATGATATAGCTAAAACAATTACACCAAGCTCAAGTCAGTGGAGTGGGAGTTGTTTTAGGAGGCAGTTTAGGGACTGTTTAAGTTGACTTAAGACTGGCTTTTTTTGTTGATAACTACCAATGTGGAGAACTGGTAAGGTTATGTTTACCCGAAATTCCATGCTGCTACATATCAGGCGTTTCCAAGTAGATCAGCAACAGTTATAAACAACCCTGTCGCAATGATTACATTATAAACTTATCGTATGGTAAATGAATATGACTTTGATCATTTTGGACAACCTGGATAATGTCGTTTTGTTTATTTGTGTGTATTTAAGCAAAGACTTTTAACCAGGTGCACTTTTCTGTTCTGCTGTCTGTTCTGCTTTATGGCGAATAGCCCCACACACACACACACACACACACACACACTTTTCTGTTTATTAATAAAAAAAAACTAATAATTTTAAGTCATAAGTACCCTCATTTATTATTCCATTACTTTTTCTAGTGTTTTAGTTTTTTGCTGTGGTATCATTTCATATTTAGGCAGGTATCGTATCGAAAGTTTGGCATTGTGACAACATTAGTTCTTGTGCAGGGCAATTGTTATTAACTGTAATTCTGTACTGTGCTTAAATTAGAAGGCTGTGACATGAATGAGTGGCCGCTGCAGAGAAAGCTGTATCTACCCAGGCTTTTACCATATAGTAAAGATGACAGTGTTTTTGTGGAAAGATGTTGTGTTTTCCTGGCCAGAGGTCATGGCTGTTATGAGTGTGTTGGAGTGCCTTTGTCTTGTGTCGTGTCGGGTGCGTGGGACTGGGCGCGATTCACACACAGAGACTCCGCCTGAGGACGCACATGCCTTGGCTTATGTAATCCACTGAAGTGAGGCTCATCATTTGAAGTGTGCACGCTTGTGTGTATATGTGTGTGAGCATGTGTGTGCTAGGCATGGCTCTGAAAAAGAAGTTTAACTCCTTCCTCCCTGCCGCTATGACTCAACAACAAGCATCATATACTGTGTTTGTGTGTGTGTGTGTCTTGGTTGGGGGGGTGTGCATGCATATGCGTGGGTGTGTATCTGAACAGAACTGCCAGCTCATGGCTGCTGGGGATAGGCTGTCAGCACGAATGTGGCCGGATGTGATCAAGTGCATCAGCAACCCCAGCCAGATTAGCGTTTCCCATAGAGAACGGGACATGCTAACAAAGACGTCCCGTCACACCGAGCTGCCTCAGACAGCTGCATTTCCAAACACACTCCATTTGCACTCACTTTGTTAGCCAAGACTGATTTCTGCATGACCTCTGCCCTTAGCTCACTCTCGGATGTCTACGCTGGTTGTCATTAATGTAACTCTTATAATGTACAATGCTTTAATGTAAGCTTTAATGCCCATTACATTTGCATACAATCAAAATGTCTGCACAGGCACAGTGGGGTAAATAGCAGCAGGAGAAGTGATGGATTTCTGTTGTTCTGGCGTAAAATGCCAATAGTACACAACAGTCAATAAATGTACAAGAAGGACTCTTTTGCCAGAATGGTCACAGTTGACCAGAGGAAGCTTTTCCTATAGCTATTTTTCCTTCCTTTGGAACTGGATTGGAGCACTGAGTCTTCTGGTCTGCTTATAGCATATACTATATGTCCAGACATAGGGCTTGTTTCTCTCTTATTACCTCTCTGATTAATGACCACTGTCAGTTGTGCTTTTGTTTGTCTGAGAGGTTTTTCTTGTTCTTCGTGCAGACATGCTCTGTTTGACACGATTATTTGTGTTCTTGGCTTTCCGTTTCACCCCTTCCACGCACTCATAGTCGCTCCACTTTCCGCCATGTTCCGGAGGCATGTGAAGCAGTGCGCAGTTTGTGCTCTAACCCCAGCAGAGGTCTTGAGGGTCGTGTAAGGTTCAATGTGCGAGGTGAGGAGGCGTTGGCACTGCTGCCAAATCATCCTCGTGCTCAGCCTGCAGCTGTTCGCCTCATACTGCTGGAACATTCCCTCAGCGTCTGCCCAATGTCCAACTAGTGTCCCTGCAGCTAAACACGAGTCTGTCTGGAAAAATACCATACTGCGGTTATACTGCTGTATCTTGTAATTGCGATATGCCATGCAGTATATTAAGATGTGCCAACGAATACATATATGCAGCATTTTTGGTGGTTCATTGATGTATAAATAATAAATAAGTAAATATGTTAATGTGGTAGGACTGAACAATGTGGCTTTAGATGCCCAATAAGAATGAAAAATTTATGAGTTGTGCTCATACATATACGCATACCCCAATACCATATCAGACTCCTACCGGATAGTGTTGCTGCCCTCTTTGGGACCTGCGGTTAGCTAACGCGAAAGATTGTAGCTCAGTTAGCTTTTAGCCTAACACCCATCTCCACCTGCTTCATTTTCTGTGTTTGGCTTTCCCACGTGGTGCTTTTCTTTGTAGTATTTCTTATAGCTCCAGTTTCGTAGTCAGCAGTGGTTGTCCAGTTTGCTAGTGTTAGCTTTTAGCCTAGCACAGATACCTACTCGCATCCCTGGCTTGTGCTTTGTCATACGCCTCTGTTGAGCTCCCCTAAGATGAACACTGGCACAAGAAAAATTGTGGTCATGAGATCTATTTCTTTTCAGAATGAACATGAATTACTAACTAAAGCAATTTAAAACAGTTGGAACAGAATTTTAAAATAAGGATAGAATTTTAAAATAAGGATATGTAATTGTTTTTTCTCCAATTAGATTTTTTGTCATAATGTGTCCAAAACAGAAACGTTATCTGGACTTGATCAAGAATGATGTATATTGCAAAATGGCTTGTTAATTCAAATAAAGCATGAATTATACATGCAGTCTATTCAGAATATTATGACCACCCCTGGTTTGGAATGAACTCGGTCCAGGTCGTCACAGATGTCACATGATAGGGTGATGTCACATGATTTGCTGCATGTATCAGTAAGCGAGCACACCAGTCAGTTGTAGCAGAGTGCAAAACCATTGTCATGGGAAAAAGGTAACATGCAAAGGATGGTAGCATCTTGGAAATCACTAACTTCGTGGAATGTTCTAGAGCCACCGTAGTGAAGGGGTATTGAGACTTCTTGCCTCCCGCAGCATAACAATGGTGCCCCACAGGCCATTGATGCCAGAGGGGAACGATGACAATAGCAAGTGGTTCAGAGCAATTGAAGCACCACTGTGGAGCAGCTAACCTCTATAATGAACACTTTCCCTAACCTATACTGTCCATGCCAACATTTCTACTTTTAGGTAGGTGGTCATAATATTCTGATATGCCTGTGTATTTATGTAATTATAATTCACAACATCAAGCTGAAAAAGCTCTTAATGAGAAATAGTATAGATTATAATGAATTTAGTTTAGTAAACAAGTGTTTACTACAAGTACTACAACTACAAGTGTAAATACATTCCAAAAAATGAAACATGACCAACGCAGAAAAGAAGATTCGGCTTAAATCCTCAAAAACGTGAGAATACAGTCACTACAATATCCCGAGTTTGTTCTGTTTTGAAGTGAGGAAACATAACGGCTCACTCACACTATGCGAACCAGCACAGCACTGCACGGCACACACTGTTTTTTGCTTATTAACTGGACAGTGACAGTGATAAGAGTATGTGTGTGTTACTTTTATGATCAGTTTAATTCGCTTAAGCAGTGTTTAAATGTGCTTTATAAAAACATGTAACTTGTACACAATGGTGGTAGTTAATGATTAAGCTTCAAGTTTTAAGTATGAGTGAAGACACTACATACAGTGGGGCAAACAAGTATTTAGTCAGCCACTGATTGTGCAAGTTCTCCTACTTAGATGGATGATAGAGGTCTGTAATTGTCATCATAGATACACTTTAACTATGCAAGACAAAATGAGAAAACAAAATCTAGAAAATCACATTGTAGGATTTTTAAAGAATTTATTTGTACATTATGGTGGAAAATAAAGATTTGGTCAATAACAAAAGTTTAACTCAATACTTTGTAACATAACCTTTGTTGGTTGAGGTCAAACGTTTCCTGTAAGTCTTCACCAAGTTTGCACACACTGTAGTTGGTATTTTGGCCCATTCCTCCATTTAGATCTCCTCTAGAGCAGTGATGTTTTGGGGGCTGTCGGTAGGCAACACAGACTTTCAACTCCCTCCACAAATTTTCTATGGGGTTGAGGTCTGGAGACTGGCTAGGCTAGGCCACCTTGAAATGCTTTTTACAGAGTCACTCCTTTGTTGCCCAAGCAGATTGTTTGGGATCATTGTCATGCTGGAAGACCCAGCCATGTTCCATCTTTAATGCTCTCACTTAAATCTCACGATACATGGCCCTGTTCATTCTTCCCTTAACATAGATTAGTCGTCCTGTCCCCTTTGCAGAAAAACAGCCCCAAAGCATGATGTTTCTACCCCCATGCTCCACAGTAGGTATGGTGTTCTGGGGAAGCATTCTTCTTCCTCCAAACACAATGAGTTGAGTTTTTACCAAAAAGTTCTATTTCAGTTTCCTCTGACCACATGATATTCTCCCAATCCTTTTCTGGATCATCCGTATGCTCTCTGGCAAACTTCAGACAGGCCTGGACATGTACTGGCTTAAGCAGGGGGACACACCTGGCACTGCAGGATTTGAGTCCCTCTCTGTGAAGTGTGTTACTGATGGTAGCCTTTGTTACTTTGGTCTCAGCTGCAGGTCATTCATCAGGTCCCTCTGTGTAGTTCTGGGATTTTTGTTCACTGTTCTCATCATTTTGACCCCACGGGCTGAGATCTTGCATGGGGCCCCAGGTCGAGGGAGATTATCAATGGTCTTGTATGTCTTCCATTTTATGTCTCCCACAGTTGATTTATTCACACCAGCCTGCTTGCCTATTGTAGATTCAACAACTGCTTCGACAGTTCTTTGGTCTTGGCCATGGGTAAGTTTGGAGGCTGACTGTTTGAGGCTGTGGACAGATGTCTTTAATACAGATAACAAGGTCAAACAGGTGCCATTAATATAGGTAACGAGTGGAGGACAGAAGAGCTTCTTAAAGAAGAAGTTACAGGTCTGTCAGAGCCAGAAACCTTGCTTGTTTATGGGTGGCCACAATACTTATTTTCCACCATAATTTACAAATAAATAAAAAATCCTACAATGTGATTTCCTGGATTGTCTTTTCTCAGGTTATCTCCTACTTAAGTAGGAGAACTTCAGCAATCAGTGGCTGACTAAATACTTTTTTGCCCCACTGTCTTGGGAGACACATTTGAGACTTATGCTTAAGTCTCCTTTGCCTTTCCATCTGATCTCATCATTGTCTGAAACTACTTGATATTAAGGAGATGTCTTTTCTGTGTTTTTCTGTGTCAATTTTGGGGGTGTAAATAAAATGAGTAAAGACTGTTATGAAACCATTGGAATTGGCCTGTTTTACAGCCATATTTTGGTTATGCAGGATTTTCCTTTGGAGGAGGACTACTTCTGATACCCCCAAAATGGACGTGAGGATGGGTATCCCATTTTCAAACAATGTAGAGGTAAAGGGGCAGCTAAAAGAGGGAATACCTCAAACTTGTTCTCCCATCTATGAGAACACCATCCCTCTTTGCAGATCAGAGTCGGAGTCTTGTTAATAACAGTCTCCGTAACAAAAATGCTTGACATTTCAACTATAAAACCTATCTCAGTTTCCTCATGCTCAATCCACGCGGTAAGCACTAGAACGTATAGGCACGCCAGTGCTGGAAATCTTGTGAGCGTGGCCATGAAGCGTGTGCTGTGCTGGATGCGCATGTACGTGTTAAGACCCTTTCACACTGATTTGGATCTTTCCAGACTTAGTAAAAAACGCTGTTAATTTACATGCGTTCATTTTCACAATTTGACGTGCCTATTTTTCATCCGTTCCAATCAGGCTTGGTGTGAAAGCCTTAAAAGAGAAATCTCTATATTGAGGATCATGTCAGAAATAATCCCCTCCGTCTGCAGTATCGGGTTATTTCCCACTAACTTAGCAGTAAAACGGATGCTTACAACAGTAGTTTATCAGACACTGAACCAGGCTCAGTTTTTCAGATATTAAATATTTTTATGGTGATACTTCCATAATTGTACCGAACATTTTAATGCTGGATGCAGGAAAATACTGATACCACGGTATTGTCTGAGACGGTTATCATACCATGAAAATCTCAGATCGTTGCAACCCTACCATGTACTGAACCCTCATTACGAAACTATGCCAAGGTAAACACAGTTCTTCATTCTAGAGCATCTTTAAAACCATATTGGTGACCAGTTGTGACACACTAAATAATGGCATTATTTATTATTTATATATCTGTTAAATCACTCTGGTCATACCTAAATTCATCCAATCAGCATCAGGAACTCATCTGGACTGAGTAAGAATTGGTCAGGTTGCTCACAAGAGGTGATTTACATATTGTCAGAGTTGTTATGTCACTTATGTAACAGTCAATCTTGCCATAACAATGAAAATCTTTGCTCTGCATCCCCAGCCATTTAGAACGACTTTGGTGCGACTCCATGAGCCAGCCCCAATATCGCAATCTGCAGATCAGCTCCTTTTTCTTCAAGCAAGCACATCTTTGTACGTTATATTCTCATTTGTGAGCGTGAGCCAAGATGGAATCAGTCCGTGTCAAATGCAGATATTTCTTTTATGTAATGTAATAAGGCAGGCTTTATCTTTAGCCAGGCTGTTTGCGCTTTACTGCCGCGTGCAAGAGGAGGCTTTTTAACAGCGACAGGGACATGACAAAGGGGGGCGTACATGCTCTTAAACCTGGTTGTCATAGAAATGTGCCCTTTGTGACGTCCTCCGAAAGGCTGTTAAATAATTTACAGTACAATTACCCCCTCCCCATCCTCGTATCTGACTTCTTAACCCGAGTCTGTGTTAGACGGATCGCTAACTGGGTGACATTTTCTCGAAAGGGGGCACATGATTCACCGCCTTGTCGTAAAGCTCGAACGGAGAACTTGGAAAGAGATTCAATATTGTCTGCTTTCATACCGAGTGAGGCAGACAGACGCAGAAAGCTGCCATCTCCATTAAGTTAAAAAACCTGTGTATTTGAACGAATCACGGTGATCGTTGGATGTCAGTGTTAGGTGATGGAGTCTTTTCACAATGCTTTGCCTGTGTTCACACTGCAAAGTGGAAATCTAATAAATCAGTTATTTTAAAAGTCAGATTTGAGCTGTTTTCATAAATGGGCCTATATTACACTCCTATCCGCTGTCGTCATCATGCAGTTTGAGCAGGGTGTCAAAGCGTGTGCATGCATGTCTTTTCAGGTATGGCTCACTTATGAATACATATATGAACTGTCAAGGCAAAAATTGGATCTGAAGAAAATTGGATTTGCAAGGCTTGCAATGTAAATAGAGCATTTATCTCTCTCTCTCTCTCTCTCTCTCTCTCTCTCGCTTCTGCTGTCTATTTTCCTTTTGCTCCTCTGTCTGTCTCCTCTTTGCTAGTGTTTCTCTCGCTCTGCTGTGGATTTATGGTACTAGGCGGTTGCTGTGTGTATTATGGGATACGGTTGCTAAGGGAGACAGGCTGTCTCTGTCATGGTGTCCTCTGCTCAGGTTGGGAATGCCTAATGCCTGCGAGGTCGCATACCTGTTCGGTAATTACAAACAGCAGATGCAATGCTACGCTTCACCACCTTAAACTCACACAGTCACACAAATGGGCAGTCAGATTCGCGCACACACACAAACACACACATATACCAACACATATACACATACGTTTGTACACATGTATGCGACTGCCAAAGCTCAGTGCTTGCCAATTTATCCCTTTCGGTTCAGCGGCTTTGACACATGCAAGTTACAATGGTCTCTCTTTCACAGACACACACATACGCACACCCACCAATTCACACGTCATTACACTAACGAGGCTGGCCGAGCCGTCTGACTTGGCCGTCACTCAGCTAATCTGTCTCCCCATCAAAGGCTGCCCCGGGCTCATCGATTTGTTTCATCACTGCTTCAAAGAGGCTTCTAGGCCCATAGCCTTTTCCTTTTTCAACCCCCCACAAACACACACACACACACAGACCAGGAAACAGTGCTGCTCTAATAAAGTGTGCTTAAGTAGGGGTATGTGAATGCAACTGTTGTTTAGTTTATTCCCTCACACACATTCACCTATCCATAGACAGATGCCTAAGTAACAGTGTATGTGTGTGCATATACGAGACGAGACTGTCTCAGTCACAGGTGTGACCTTGACAGGCAGTGTGTGTGGGTGTGTATATCACACCCTCTCTCTTGCTCTCTCTTTTTCTGCAGTGGACCCCCAAGAAAAAAAAAGAATAAATAACACTTTATACTGCACTTTAGATGCACTTTAGATTCCATGGAATAAAGCACTCAGTAGTCCATTCCTCTAAATATCCTTATATCCCTAACCCTAACTTTAACCTTAACCCAAAACCTAACTCTCACCCTGGTCCTAATCCTAATCCTTCACCAGATAATGTGTTAAAAAAAACTGTATAGAGATCTAAAGCTTATTATCCAAATAAAGTAAAAGTCCCTCGCACCTACTCCCCTTCCCTGCGCCCCCTCTCCTTTCTCACCCCCTTTCCCTGCCTCTCTTGGTTACTCAGCAAAAGCAACCCCACACCAACTTTGGCCTAATTCTGGAGTCTTGTTTTTTTGTGGAGGGCTGAAAGAAGAGCTCTTACATAAGCAAAAGCGGCTAAAAATAATTCTGCTTTCATCACCGCTGTAGCCATTACACGGTAATGTGCCTTCAGAGGAGCAAGTCAAAATATTCAACAGCAAAAAAAGAGAGAAAGAAGGAAGGAGGGCTGGATGAACACTGTGTACTGACTGGGATGTGGGAGAGTGAGAGAAAGGGACATAGTCATCTGAAAGCTTTATGACCTTATTGCTCAAATATGTGTCAGTACTGATGGAACTTGCTCTGTCATTGTTGTAGTATTGTACATCAATAGTATGGCTTTTGGAGTTGGAGTTGGTCTATTCCAGTTTTGGTGTAGTACTAATTTTAAGTTTTGCTGTTGATTGATAGCAACATTTTTGGAAAGAAACAGTAGATATTTTTCTGAAAATAGGCTTTTCTCTGGTGAACATTTATGGTGCTGTGTATAGTTTAGTTAAGAGACAGAGAAATCCCATTTTCCCACTCAAAACCAGCTGTGGCAGTAGATGTAGCTAGCAGTACTCAGTAAGGATGGGTTCACTAACTCTTAATATCAATGTATATGTTATTGAAATTTTTCTGATGGCCTGTCTACAACATACGATTCAAATGAACTGGTCAATCATCAATTCGTAGATTTCTATTACATTTTCTACATTTTCTCTCATAAACACAGGGACAAACAGAGACAAAGACAACCACATTCACCATTGGTGTTGGACACTGATGGTATTTGGCCTCAGACTTTAACCTATCCGCCCAGTGAACACACTAGTGAGTAAACACACACAGTGTCATAGTTAGCACATGTGCCTGGAGCATGGTGGGCAGCCTTTCTGCAGTGCCCAGGAAGCAGAGAGGATTAACAGCCTTGTTCAAGGGCCCAACAGTAGCAGCTTGGTAAACCCAGGTATCAAACCCACCACCCTGTCATCAATAGCCTGGTGCTAATCGCTGAGCCACAACTGCCTCAAAAAGCTGTACTCACCTCTAAATACCGAAATTTAAATGCTCAAGAAAAGATGAAGGATATAGCATCCGTAAGCTGAGTTTTCCGTTTTTCTTTTAATGTAACAGTGTAACCACTTAATGTGCATACATTGGAAAGTTACCTTTGTTTGCTTGGTCAGCGCTTGTTGGGATCTGCTTGAAATATGCCAGTTTTCCTCAAACCCCCACTGAAAATGAATAGAAGTGAAATTTCAGCTCAAGCTTTGTGTGTAGTGCATGGTGTGTAAAGCATGGTGTGATTTAATATGAATTATTTCTCACACATAATTCTGTTGGAAGTTAACATTGTAAACCTTCAAATGATACAATTTATCATGATTAGATTTTTTACACTTACTTACTTCAGCTATTAGTCTTAAAATATATTCTTCATTACTACAAGATTTATTTTTATTTATTCATGAATCTTCAGACATTATTCAGTAAATACTATGAGTTACTCCGTTGGCCCAAAACGCTACGGCACTTGGCACAAACCACTCCGAAGTACACACATTCATCCGTGTTCATACAACAATCGAAGCAAACGAAGAACAGCTTTCCAAGTACTTCCAAGGAAACAGATGCAAGCCTGCTGTTAAATTAGCAGTCATGCATGAGTGTGTCCACGAATGTCAATGTTTGCGAGAATACACTAAACTGAGAGCCTAGAGGAAGCAGTGCATGTCTTTGCGGATGTTTCTCACCCGACTTGTTCCTCGCTTATGTGCTCCAGCTCCGACCAGTGCTGCTCTGAGCTTTAGAGCCTATGCAGCAGTCCCAGTCTGAACCACAGAGTAGAGTGCTTTAGGTAGCAAGAACGAATTAAAGCCATGCTGACCCCAACTGCCACAGAGGTTTTTTACTCTTGCAGAGGCAGTGCCACATGAAAAGCAGCATTTCACAGTAAACACAGGAGCTACTGCTGTTGGTTTGTTATACATTAACTTTACATTACATGCTTTTTTAGGAATATCTGCATAATTGCATGATTAATTGCATAGTAGCTTAATTAATTACATCTCAACAGGTTTACATTTGCACTACTGACTTTTGATGATACATTGTAATTTGATCAATTTGGATTAACAACCCAGATGTGGTGTTTAAAAGAGTTGTTAAATGATATAGAATTCATATAAAATTTGTCATAGCACAAATATAATAGCATAATTCTAAATACAGGCCCAAACCTGTCTCCTGGTTCTGTCTGTCTAACCTTTCACTCACTTTGTTGACTGTCAGGACTCCCAGAATGTCCTAGAAGGCCCAGTGTAATTCACTCCTCATTTCACCAATCACAGCCCAGATTCCAGATCTAATCATGTTTACCTGTATATCCGCAGAGTTTTTAAGCCTGTTTCTTTGGTTCTCATATTGTTAAGTATTGCCTCTGTTTTCTCAATTGCGCACCAAGCGGTTTCTTCATGTGTCTGCCAATTCTTATTTTGACCCTGTTTTGTTTATTGTCTCTGCTTTTGTACCTTAGCCCTTATTGCTTAGTTTGCTGGTCAGCGTGCACTGGTCAACTGTGCAGCTGACGATGTGTAGAAACAGACCAGTGTTGTGTGTAATGAGAATGTTTAGGTTTGTCATTGCCATTTGCTTGCATCACTTGTTAATGGAGTTGATGACTTCATGGTTGTTGGTAGGATACAGGATACACTACAGGATGTAGCCGTCATAGCAGATTATAAAACGACTGGGTATCTCACATTTCCCTAACGAGTTTTGCTGATATTTACAAAAATGTCTATCGCACACTAAACGGCTAGGGTAGCTGAACAAACCTGAACTGGCCCAAAACACACCTGCATTGAGCTACCTACGAGAAGCAGATTTCAAATGACAAACAAAAGAACATAAAAATACCTTTGAGTTAGTAGTGGGTGGGAAAATTACATTTACGCCATTTAGCAGACGCTCTTATCCAGAGCGACTTACAAGGTTACTCGTCTTGCCCAAGGACTTATTAGTGTAGTGCAACATAATCACACAGACCATGGATCGAACCCCAGTCTCCCACATGGTGTGGTAGCTCACTGACAGGTAGTGGTGTTATCTGTTGTGCCACACCAACTACACCACAAGATAGAGTTAGCAGGGTCTGTACAGGCTGCAGAGGGAGCTGGAGGTGAGTAGCACAGCACATATTGGAGGCTACCCTGCCGTATGAGGCAGTTGATTTCTCACAAGACTAGATATGTAATTGCAGCAGAATGTAGCTGCTGCATCATTTAAGGTAGAACATCAAATTAAAATATTCATATCATATCATATCATACTTATGATATATATATCATAATTACCTTTTATTCTTAATTTTTATTGGCTACAGACGGGACCCATTCAGATTAAGTCGCTAAGTAGTACACACTACTAGCTCACGCTCAGAGTCAGCTGCAAAAAATTAAACATTTAATATACTTCGACTGGTCTAAAACGTCTGCGCCCCTCACACAGTACTCAGTTCTCTCTCCAGCTGTTGACTCCGACTGAAGAAAAATTTACATTCTACAGCCAACCAGCACAGACACAGCCAGACTGACAGTCTGGCTAAAAATCTGGATAAAAATTTGCATAGTGTAACCTCAGCTTTAGGCAGACTGATACTTGCAGAGATGAGTTCTGAGGTGTTAGTTTGACATATTGTTGTCTATAGAATGCCTCCCGGCCAATCACACGGCGAAATCAAAATGGAGCAGAAGTACAGTGATAAAAAACATTCAGCACATCAGTATGTCCTCAAACAATGAAATGCACGTTCCCTCTAGCATACATGTTTATATTAAATTCATATTTGCTTGCAGACCCCTACGTATACGACTCCTGCACATGTTTAAAGATATCCACATTTGTGCATATGCAGTCTTTAGTTATAACCAGTAATGGTCGCTGCTTAAAAGGGATGTAATTGGTTTATAGAATGCGTCTCTATAAACTTCTTTGTCTTCCCCACAGAACAGTTTCCATCTGCACTGACAGTACATCATGATACCGAAGCTCAGAGTCTAAAATCTTCTTTTCTGACACTCAGCTGATTCGAAGTCTGTCTATTGAAGCTTAGCTGATGCTGAAAGCTGCATGTCAACTGTCCTTTGTGATTGACGAATCTGGCCCCCCTGTTCCTCTGGCGGCTATAGAAGTGAGATAAGCAAATAAGAGTTTGTCAGATTTTAATTTTATAGATGACAAATTTGACGTGCTCTCAATCAAATAACCGCAACACGGCACTCTTTTACATTAAAGATTTTGCAGCATATGTTTGGCTTTCTCATTTGCTCATATGCAAATTGTGTTTGCGTTAGAGTGTGGATAAGTTTTAGAACAGCTTACACTTCCCCTAGCGATTGTTTGGACATATTCCACCTCCGCGTTCACTATATAGCCATTTGCAGTGTATAAATAGTGTAAACACATAGTGGCTGTTCTGCCGTCCCCCTTTTTATATTCACCCTCAGACACACACACACACAAGCACAAAAATGTAAGTCATTTGAATTCATATTAATTCCTCGCTTGTGCTCGGAGCGTTGCTCTTCAGCTGTTGGCTGACATCACACAGGGGCCCTATAGTTGGGGGGAGGGGGGATGCAACGTGTGGTGTGATGAGTCACTGTTTTTAATGCGCACTGAGGCACACGGCTGGCATGCGTCTTATACACACACGCACACATTTAGCGGACCTGTGCGATTTGGTGTGTATGCGTGCCTAGGGGCTTGTTTGTGTCTTTTCGTCTGATTGGCTCTGTGATGTCAAATGCACATTAGAGGGGGATGGAGAACGAGAAAACTGAGATTGAGAGAGCTCTCTGATGAGAGTGTGGTAAGCGTGCGTTTGTTTCTATGTGAAACAGCCTTCTGGACGTTGTCCTACTGTGGTGGAGCCTTCCACATACTGGTTCTGTGCCTTGGGGCTTGCAGTTAATAGAGTCTTGCAGCTGCAGGGGAGACACAACAGTAAGCAGATTACTGCAAATTGTCGTCATCATTTGCTATGTATTTTTATACTTTTCAGTTTTAGCATGTAGAAATTGTAGCACTTCTTTTAAACAAGCCCTGTTGGGACAGAATTAATTTTACATGGGGAGGTGGGCTAATTTAATTTAATCTAACCGGTAGGAATGGTACACAAAAGTCAGGGTTCGGTTTACACTGTGGTTTAGACATCATGGTTCAAAATGAGTTCAGTGCAGTGGGATAAACACAGCAAAATCCCCCCCAAAGGCATATAAATATTTATTTTTCATTTATTGTGAACAGTTACAATTTGTTCCCTCTAGTGTCATTTAGTCCCCCCTGAGGTATTTGGTACAGCCTGTAGTGTATTAATTAAGCAGTAACTGGATGTATGCAAACAGAACTACAGCATAGCTGTTTCATGCATGTAAATGTAGTGTTACAGAGCATTTAACTATAAGCTAAAACAGCCTTTTGGGTTAGGCGTTCCCAGTAAGTGGTGAAGGCTCTGGAGCTGTCTCTAAAAAGGCACTACTTGCCAGGTGCAATCAGAATATGTTTATTGCTGCTTGCAGAACATGCTAATCTTTGCTCCAAAGCAGTAGTAAACTTCAACAGATAGTCAGGAACTGAGTCTGTCTCATAAGCAGTACTTCTAACTGTTGCCAGAGTCTCTGTTTTTGAATCTGTGGCACTCATTCTGACCAAGAACTGGATTCTTTGACAATGAATAGAGCGTTTCTGTACAACATCATTACAGAGATATGCACGCAACCAGGGGGCAGAGAGCAACAGAAAGCAGCACTCTTTACACTAGAGAGTAAAAATGACAAGGGGTTGTTGTGCAATAAACTGCACCAACCTGCTGTGAAGATGGATGTTCAATATTGGAGATATTGGATAAGCAAGACTTCAAAAACTGCTAACATTACAATCTATTGCACGGCTATGTATTCCAGCTATGTATTCCTGTAAACGGGAAACTCGTCTATTGACTAAAAACCAACTATTTTTTTGTTTTGTTTTTGCACCTGAATGCCTTTAGCTTGATCAACTAAATGTTGGCTTCCAGTCTACACTCTGAAGTGTGTATCTCTGAGTGGAGCCAAACAAGAACCACTTTTGATCACATAAATAATTTTTTTTGAAAATGGTTCTTAATGGTGGCTCAAAAGCACACTCTCAGTGTGCTTTCATTTGAAATTCTTTATTGAAATGTTTTTTTTCCATTAGGGTATTAGGGTCTAACAGGGGTGGGTTCGTGCACTCAACCCATGGGGCAGTTGTGGGAGTGTGAAGTTTGTTAGTTGTTCTCCCTGTCCTCTTGTTCCCCCCCGACTTTCTTTCCTTCTCCTGATCTTTTTCCTTGGCTTAAGTTGCCTGTGGCCTATTGCTGAGTGTGCCTTTTGCTCTTCTCTAGCTCCTACACACACACACACACACACACACACAAACACGCACACACATATATACACAGTTCTAGAGTCCATAGAAGTCCTCCCCCTGTAACGATTCTCAGGTACCCTTTCACTCTGTACACACAGCTACTGCAGAGTCATGCATTTCTAATGGCTTTTCCATTGTTGCAGGCAGTAGCGAGTGTGTGTGTGTATGTGTGTGCGTGCCTCCTCATTTCCCACTTATATACCTCCAGTGCCATCTGTGCGCATAAGGTGTATGAGTCCCATATATATATATAGCATCGTTATGACAGTGTGTGTATATGGATTTACTCTTTATATTGTGAAGCAGGCTGCCAAATGCATTGTGCATTCCATAAAAAAGCCCAGTGTTGATGCTGATGAGATGTGATGTGAAGATGCTTCTCTCTTTCTCTCTCTCTGTCCTCTGAGTATAGTAAATGACTGTGTTTTGTATCTCTAATCAGATTGTTATACGGAGCTGTATGGGTTGGGACAAGGGGAACTAGGGAACAGAGAGAGAGAGAGAGACTGACAGAGAGAAATGAATGAATGAGAGAGGCAACACAACTAAAGGGATTAGGGACATGCAAAGGTGGTGCTGTTTGTCCCCCATCCACCTTTTTTCTCTTTTTGACTGAAGCTCAAAGCTCATGCAACATCACTCACGACATACAGCAGCATTTACATAACGCACAAGCTAAAGCGCCTACACACACAGGATTGTGACAATGGAGAGGATAAGAAAAAGGATTTTACATATGCACAGCAGACCCTGCAGTGACAGCAGGGGCAACCTCCAGCTTAACTTGCAGGAAGAGATGTATGGATGCTGAGCTTGAGCACACACCCAAACACACAGTTCCTAGATTATGAATAGCATTGCTGTCCTGGTCAGAATTGTGCTAAATAACCATACTCAACAGTCCCCTTAGCTTTTTTTTTGCTCAGGAGCTATGCAGCTAATGTTCACGTCTTCCTCCCTCCTGATACGGCTTTGCTGTAGGAACGATTTGCTCCCCCTCTTTTAAAGCCGCGTTAGACCACCCCCTAGACGGCAGCTGCAACACGGCAGTAGAACCGAAGCAGAATTTGCTCTTCAGTTTTGTACCATTGCAGCAGCTAGTGTTTGGAATGACTCGGATTCAGACAGCACTATTTTGAAGAGGAGATTATAAGGCCGTAATCTCAGTTTTTCAGTGTCATTTCTGCAAACGAATGAGCCTATACTGGATATCACTTGCTTACTGGCTCAAAAGTGTCTGCACGGACTGCCACAAAGATTGTGTTTATGCTGTGGTGACCAGACACACTTTATTGAACACTATCCATCCAAACCCAACAAGCGATTCAAACTAACTACCTTTGGGTTAAGTTTGATTTATGACACTACACTTTCATTAAAGCCCAGTATTTTGCCAGTGATTCTCCACTGCCCCAATTTTTCCATCTTTCCACAGCCATGATTGACTCCAGAGTCTCTGGAAATGTAGTCCTAGTACTGAGGATTCCTCATCACCCATTGTCCACTCCTATCTACATCCAAGCATTTGGTAATCAACCTGTGGAGAGAGGCAAAGTCACTCACAACACTGTGGGAGCATTTTCCAACTAGTCAGCTTTGCATCCCCGCCTTCAATTTGGAGAGTTTTATGGCAAAGCCAGGATACCCAACTCCCACCCCATTACCCCATTGTTCCACTTTCTGGTTTTAGAACTCACCTCTGGTGCTATTTTCCCTACATAGACACAATCTATGGAAGAATATGTTGAAAAAGCCCTTAAATAGGGCTTCATCTGCCCTCCCACTTGCCCAGGCTCAGCCAGATTCATCTTTGTCAAGAAGACAAAATGTTTAAGTCCTTGTGTTCATTGCCAAAGGCATACCGAAATAACAGTGAAATACCACTACCCCTACCTCAAATGCCTTACAATGAGAGGGTCAGTAACAACCTACATAGCACCTACAACTTCAGAGCGGGAGATGAGTGGAAGATGGCTTTTTCCACCACCAGGGGAGCTTTGAGTGTTTAGTTATCTGTCATTAATGACCTCTTGGAGGACATGGCTGGACGTTTTGTTATTTCTTGCATTGATGACATTGTCAATTACTTATCCAGCTGGCCAGTGCATGCTTCTCTGTGTCTATGCTGTCCTGCAGACTCCTTAAGAAACTAGAAAAGTGCAAATTTTACCAAAAAACTACCCCATTCTTAGGCTCATAGGCTTATTTATAGGCCCCGAGTGAGTTCAGATAGAGCCCCATAATTTATAGGCTGTCTTCTTTTGGCCAAAGCCCCAGACTGTAAAAGAATCACTGTTCTTCCTAGGGTTTGCCAGTTTGTAAAGAAGGTTCATTCACAACTTTAGTGTTATGGCTTCACCCTTCATCTCCATGCTGAAAGGCAAAACCAAGCTACTGGCATGGGCCGCTTAGGCTGAGAATGCCTTTAACTTACTGAATTAAAAATTCAGCTCAGCTCCGTTACTTAAACATCCAGACCCATTTTTGACATACAGCATAAATATAACTATGTGGTCGACTTAGAAAGGCGAGATCTTGTCCAACTTACGTGGACACATTTTATTTATGTGGGATATCACCAGTGGGGCTCCATACCTTTTTGTGAAAATTTCCTGTTGGATTCCAGGCCTTTCTCTTTATCGTTTTCTTTGTATAGTAGTTGCTGGTCCTTCTACCTTCTACCTGCTGGTCCTTCATACCCATTTTATGTGGCTATGAACCTTTCTACCCTGTACCTTACACTGTTTGTCTCGAATTTTGACTTGGACGGTGCTTGTTTGCTAAACCTTTTTGCAAGTACTTCCAATCTCCTAACCATTACAAAAGGACAGTTTTTTTTACACATAGAAGTACTTTTACTATCTCAATACTATCACAGTATTGTTTAAAAATAAGAAACACAAAACACAACATGCAGATATTATTTGAAAATTGCAAAATTTGCAATCATACAATCATTAATGTGCACCGTCCTAACAAGATATCATGATGAGCATGATGTGTAACAAAGCGTAACAGACAAAATGGGTCTTGGGTCAATCAGCTTATCAGTTTTAGTCACATTATCTAGTATAGGTTGGAACAACTATCAACTACACTGATGACATCCTTTCCTGTTTGTCTGTTCGTCCTTTTTTCTCTTTACCACGTCAGTCTGTCTGTCTTTGTCTCTCTCTTCATTTCCTCTCTTCTTCCACCCCCTGTGTGACGAGTATGTTAATTGCCAGAGGCGTGCTGCGAGTGTGATCTGAGCCTGGCAGTGTGGTAGTGACGGCCTTACTGTACAATCTGGGCCACATGTGCACATATGATCTGGCGACATGCGGCGACAGAGGAGGGCTCGATGAAGGTCAGCCTGATGGTCAACTTTCGGTTACATGCTCTTGTGTGTCATGTGTGACTGAGCATTTGGTTGTGTGTGCTGTATGTAGAGCTGGGCAGAATGCCATCATTTGTGCTTATAATGATTATATAATGATTGCAGCGCAATAATAATATATAATAATATGCTTTACAATATAATTCAAAATTTTCTGTCCACCGTAACTTATCAGAAAAAGTCAGAAAAGAGTGTTCATCATCACCTATATCACAGTATTATATATGTGTCTGTGTGTGTGTGTCTTTGTCCACTTTCTAGGACTTCATAAGCAAGCAGTTGTGTGGACTTTTGCTAATGCCAGAATAATTACAAGAGTGTTTGGCAATGCTATTTTTGATATGAATTTATGGTCATTTTTAAGATGCATTCCTTTTAGAAGAAGGATGAGTGTGTACACCAGAGGAGATATCACAGGGCCCTGTAGACCATATAATTGTTGGAAACTAAAGATTTGCTGTAATATGTTTTTTTATTCACTTGAATGAAATTGGTTTCATTAGACTCTTAGTACAGTTCTACTGTTCATTGTTTAGTTTGGTTGGCATTAAAAAGGAAAATTGGAATTCTAATGGTTATGGTTCTAATGGTCTAATGCTTTTCTCCTGTGGTATCTAGATAGAAAGAGTCATGCCAGCTCTACCATTACTTGACTTTAGTTAGGAACATAGAAACTTTAGAAATGTACTGCGGACTTTGATTCGGAAGTCCTATCATCACTCCGGACCTTCTGGATGTCCTATTGTCACTGCAGAATTTTTGGAGGTCCTACATGTGGCACGGATTGCACATAGGACTGGTAGTCTAACCAGGTTTCAGTCAGTTGTTAGAAATGAAAAACAGTAGCAGCTGCTCTATATCAGTGGTCTCTTACTGCTACAAAAGCACTAGCAGAAGTTTTTATTTATATGTTTTTTTTTTTTTTTTTTTTTGAACTTGAACACATTTTCTTTGTGTAGTTGGTTAGCCAAGGCTTGTTGAATACCTGCTTTCCTCCTTTTACACTGGTCCTATGAGACTAATGTATTTAAAAACTAATGGAAGCTTATATTACTTTAATTAACATAGTGCAAACTGTATACGTATACCCACATCGTCACATACTTGCCTCAAACTGTGTCCAGGTGTAAGTAATCTCAAGCAAGAAATCTCAATTAGCCATAGTATTAGTGACAAAATGTGATGGCAAGACGACTGGGTCAGAACATCTCCAAAACATTAGGCAGGGTTTTTTTTTTTGGTTTGCAGTGGTCAGTACAAAGAAAAGACAGCATGTGAACTGGCAACAAGGTCCTGGGCACCTAAGACTCATTGATGTGATCCATAGAGGCCCACCTCGCAACTTATAGGACTTAAAGGATCTGCTGCCAACGTCTTGCCAGATACCACAGAATGTCTTCAGAGGTCTTGTGGACGCCATGCCTCGAATGGTCGGACCTGTTGTGGTGTCACAAGGGAAACCTTCTCAGTAATAAATAGCAAGTGTTGCTAATGTTATATCTGATCTGTGTATTCTTGCCCATTTTTATTAACAACTATGTCGTAAAGTATTTTACAACATTTGTGATTTAGGCATGCAGATGGCACAGTGATATTTAGTATGATTTATTTTCATGTTGTGTGTCAGGTCTCTGAGATCTCTTGGAGTCTAGTGTATATAATGTCGGCTCTGTCACTGAGTTCAAGTTTTGAAAAACCCAGAAGCCTTTTTCTCTTTCAGTTCCCTTACTCTCTCTCCTATCCTCAGTTGAGTGCAGTGGTTCTCTTTGTATCAGGACTACTCAGGGGGACGAAGAGTCTGAGCAAAACTGTGCAGTCCATCACCTGTGAAGACATAGTGCCTTTGCAATTCTTTTGGACGAGGGAAGAAAATGGTGGAATAAAAGCAGAGGTGGGGAAGTGAGTTGGCGTGCTGAGTCATGGTTTGAGGAAGGGGGAGAAATGCTGAGTCGTGCTGCTGGCTTCTCGCTGCGTCTTCGTCCTTGACAGTGGCCTCCTGCTGCCAAGTCTGGCAGCAGAGAGGGATTATGGGTCAGCACCCGGTCTCTTGCTACTGTCCAGCCTTCTAAGTTGCCGTCAGGTTAACAGAGATAGGTCAGCAACCCAGTGTAGGAATCTCCTCTTATTTTTTTCTTGTCTTCCTGGATGATTTGGTGATTTTTGTTTTTGGAGGGGTAAATCCAGTTAATTCAGCTCATTTCTCTTACCCCTCTCTTTCCTTCAGCCTGCTTCTCTGCTTCGGCCTCACTCTTTCCTGTTTACTCCCTCGCTTTTTCTTTTTTTAATTTGCTCTTTTCCCTTCCTCCCTTTCCTTCTCTTTCACTCTCTTCTCCCCCTCCTCACCGTATGGCTTCCTATTAACAGCTGCCTTATCAGCACTCTGCTCTCGGAATTGCTCCAGTGTGTGAGTTTGTGTGTTTGTATGTGTGTGTGGCACCCTCGGACAGGTACGATATGAAGCAGGTGATTTTGCAGGAGCAGGAAACAGGCAACTTCTACGAAATTACACAGTGTAGATTTTCTCCTGGAATACGGTTCGGTACCTGTGTGCGGAATAGCAAGCATAGCAAAACATTTTAAACACTTTGTCACGAGTGCATTCCACCATAGCTTTGTTGACAGTGGATTGTGTGTGTGTGTGTATGTGTATATTGTATGTGAGTGTATGTGCTCGAGGGGATTGGTGTTATCGTAATTAGTGGTAAAGTGTTGAGATGATGTCATTGGTCACAAAAAGCCTCCCAGGCTGATAACGCTTGGCTAATAATGCCTATTCTCCAGCATTTGGATAGTGTAAAATATTAACACAGCTAAATGCATACGCTGGCTCCCAGTTAGCCACATCCATTATTCATCAGACAGGAGAAAAATGCTGTTTGGTTCGGTTAGTGTTACACCGGGTCTCTCTATCTCTTTCTCTCTCTCCCACTCTTGTCTTTCTCACTCTTACCCCCTCTCTCTCTCTGTCTCTCTCTCTCTCTGTCTCTTTGTCTTCCTCCCCCTCTATCATTCCATGTTTGCAGGCTTTCTACCGATCTCTCTTTCTCTGTCTGTTCTCCACACACAATCCTCTTCCCACTCGTCTTTACATTACAAGTTCAAAAGAGTCTGAAGCCCCTCAATACGCATTTCATAAATGAATGCTTTAGGAAAAACTGCCTTCTTGTGGCTTGATGTATGTGAACGCAAGGTTGCTTTTTAGAGAAGCTACCAGCTGCAGTCAATCATGATCACTAACAGGATGTAATGAGGCCTTGGCCATGGCAAGTTAAAATACATTTTGGATTTTTTAGCCAAACCAAATTTGGAGGTGGGGTAATGAAATTTTACTGCAGGACAGGATTTATGACCCATTCGCACGGGATAAGAAATCTGGGCCTAAGTGACTGAGATGGGAGTGGCTGCTCGATTCATGCACTGCTGTCCACCTCCTCCAAAAAGAATTATGACCCCATGATGATAAGCTGTGTAATAACCCACTTATAATCATAATGAAATGTTAGTTGAAAAGTAGCAGCTACATATTCATAACATGTATGTAGGCTATAGGCTACACTACACAATGACATGCCTAAAGCAGCCAGGCTCTGAGTAGTCCCTTTGTTGGCCTTAACAGGTATCTGGGGGACTACAGACAGGGACGTCTGTAGAAACTGGTTGTTCTATTCTTTGGTATTAGAAGTCTGTAATAACACTAAAAACTGCTGCTATGTCAGTTTTCTGGCCTATCATTCATCAGAGTGCCAACAGGCACAAACTGGCTATCATCCAGAATGCCAAATAATTCTTGATATTTGCAATAATTTCCACAGTGCAAAATTAAGCTTAAATCCCTTTTAACAAATCCATCAAGCAATGCTTTTAAACAGTATAAGTGTTTTTAAATCTAGAAAGCTATTTTACCAAGTGTGTGCCAATACAGCAAACTGCTAGTTGTCACTTGTAGTTATTCCTCTTTCTTTACATAGACCAAATAACACATGACATACTGAACATGTAGAATGTTTTAGGCCGAAACTAAGTACATATAAACCTCTTTGTCACTGCACTGAACCTGCACTCCCCTGAATATTATTTTTCTGCAGACTTGGAAAAAATATTTTAAGCTGTGTCTCAAAAAGACTGTATCAATTTTCTGTAAAGTCAGGGAAAGTCTAAATGTTTGCTAACCAAATTTCTAGTCACTACTCAAGATACAGCACAAATTCGAACTCTGGAGAGAATGCATCTTTAATAGATTAGGGAAATTGACACTGGTCTAATCCCAGTAGCACAGCAGTGTAGCCCCGTGTGCCATCCATAACAGTGTGTTTGAATGCTATTATTGATATACTATTCATAACAGTTTAGCATGCCCTCGCTCTCTCTACCCCATGGGCTGCAACATCCCATTTCTCTTGCCATGTCCGCCCTCTTTCTCTCGCTCACTCACTCCAATCGATTGTTTCTCCCTCTCTTTCTATCAGCTATAAACACTGGGTACATTTGATCTGCGAGATTCAATAAGGAGGCATTTAAGATTTTACTCAGTGCAAGTGGATAAAGAACTGTATAGCCTGTGTAGGTCATCATGCCAGCATCTCTTTAGCTTTTTCCACTTCACAAAAGGGCTGTGTATTGACAAGAACCTGGCGATATGATACATATCACGATACAGGTGTTACGATTCAATATATTTTGATACTATAAGAATGATGACTGTCATAATTTTAGGATAATTGTTATAGTATTAAAACACACCATCATCTGCATAAAATCTGTGTAAAAGAAAGAACAGTGGGACTTCTTGGTGACTTCTGGAATTAACAGGATATGACTTTTTTTTGTCACAAGGTCTAGTTCAAACGGTCTGTCAACTCAGTATAGCTAAGCAAAATCACGGCCTTAATCTGCACTGGCCATTTTCTCCTCTAGTTTCTGGCTAGAGAAAATCTGCTGATCTGTTGTTTTTTTTCCTGTGCTTCTTTTTATCAAAACCTTTTTCAACATTAAATATATACTGTAGATCTCTATTTTCTCTGCTGTGGAAGGTCTCCCCATCTTCCGTTAGCTGTGTGGTGAATGGTTTGGGCTAAATTTAGACTCAGATAGTGAGATGCAAGGTCATTAATACTCTCCACTGCAGCTAGTCCTGGAGCCACTCCAGGAGCCAATCACGCCCAGCTTGCAGAGTGGTGTTGGGGTGGGGGTGGGGGTAGGGTGTTGTTAATGGTGTGCAAGGCCATGTAGACTTTGTTTTCTCTCTGGGCTGATGCCACACATTGGAGATGCCACGCCATCTCACCTTATAGGCGGAATGTCAGGATCTCGAGAGTTAGGGCTGGTGACAGGATCCACATTCGGCTGCAGGTGGGTGAGGATGAGGTGTCAGCCATACAGCTAAATGTATCTGGGTGATGTGAATGAGTAATGATATGAGGTTCTTCCATATGACCTGTAGTTCTTATATAGTGTGTTATATAGCATAAGGAAGGAGGCCATGGTATAAATTGCTAACTTACCAATGGTGCTATTAACAGTCAGGTAGGCTGGAATATGTACTAGAGGATTTACTGTAAACTGCAACATATAAGGTAAAAATATGTGTTAATGTCTCCTACAAGCTGCAAATCTATCTGTAGCTCTGCTGTATTAAACTTGTACAATGGTGAAAACTAGGGAGTTTTGCATGATTGTAAGTGGATAAATAAAAGCTGTAGCTCTCGATGAAGAACAGTGCTTTGTGCTAGGCTCTCTAACCTAATCTCCAGAATAAACATTGGTTTTCATAATAATTATACACGATTGAGTATTTGATTGTACATGTTGTGCTTGTACAACCACCTACTCCGTACTGCTTCAAACCTGTACTGTTTATTTTTGAAATAACATAAAATGTGATAAGAAAATTAGATAATTATGGTAGTATGGTTTTGTTTATTTATCAGCATATGCTAACAGGATCACGTAATGTTCCATAGACTAATCTTCAACACATGACATTATTACTTGCTTTCCCTTTAGGTCCTCACCTTCATGCACTGTTTTCTATTACAGCAATAAGAAAGACGCAAAGCAGTGTTGACAGTCATGTCCATTATAGAAAATGAGGGTCGGCTTTACAGGAGTGGATCTAGATGTGCGCAGTCTAAGATCCAATTTCATAGTGCTCTGATTTGGCTTTCGCTGATAAATCTCCTGTACTGTAAGCTTTAGTGAAACATGCCGCTCGCTGACTGTATTTGCAGAGTGGCTGGTTTGGAAGTGTGCGCGCTGAAGCGTGCTCAAGGTGAAGGCGGTTTATTGCAGCGACAGCCACACTGCATGCAGCTGTAATTGTTTGGCCCCCTAATAAATCAAAGGTGTCTCTAGAGTTTATTTATTTAGAGAGTGAATTAGACAAATTAATCATTCCCATGAGCATGAATGCTGGCGCATAGGTGTGAGCGCGTGTGTGGGAGATTGTGAGAAAGTGCGGCCTGAAATACATACACGCCTAAGTATGAAAAATAATGGCCTCACTGCAGCTCTACATGGCCTGTCAGAGAGCTAATCTTAACCTTTTTCTGCATTTCTGCATAAATGTGACCTAAAATGTGATTGGATCTTCAGCACAAATCCTAGAACTCTAAAACTAGAGAAAGAGAACACAATTAAACAAATAATGCAAAAATACATTGTTTAGATGTATTAATTGGACCCTGAAAGCAGCCCCAAACCATGACACTGACACCACCATGCTTAACAGTTAGGATGAGGTTATTGCATGATAGAATGCAGTGCTTGTTTTTTTGCCAAACATAATGTTTTATCATCTAAATCAAACAGCACTGTTTTGGATTCATCGGTCCAGAGAAAGTTCTGCTAGTAGGCTACTGGCTTATCCATGTGGTTCCATCCAGAACATTAGAAGTGTTCTGTATGAAGAGCAGTGGTGTCATCCCTAGTATCCTGCCATTCACACTGTTCTTGTTCAGCATCACTCAGTAGACAATGCATTAGACACCTGTAGGTCCCTAGATGTTAACCTGGGGTTCTTTGTAATGCCCTGTATTAATAATTGCCATGGTGAAGCTGAATTTTCTCCTTTTGTGTATCATTGCCTCATGGTTGATTGACACATGACACATGCACAACTGGCTTCTTCTCAGACTGCCACCGATGCCGATCAGCTACCAGATGCCCATGCCATCCAGAATCACACAGAAATTATATGGGCAGAAAGAGAGCCATCTACCAACCCCGAGAAAGCAAGGCCAATTGTGTTCACTCGAGCTCCAGCTGCTGATGGCAGGCAGTGTGACAACAGCGTGAACATGCAGTGTTCAGGTCAACTGACAAATATATTTAATTTTGGGTTATTTTGCTCCATAAATCAATATTTTGCACATTATATAAGAAACTAAGTTTCTAGATAGAAAAATGGATATAAGTCCATGCCTTGTCTGTCTCTGACAGAGTGATATATAACTAGACACGCCTGACGTCATACCAAAATAATTGTCACTACAGTGAGCCCTCAGGGTGCTTTCTCCCTCCCTTACTCTCCTTTTCTCTTGCCTTTTCGCTCCCTTTATGTCACAGGCACTTTTTATTTAGCCCATGTCCTACTAAAATCTGACGTTTTGTGATGCAGCTGTTGAGGAGTGTGACGCACGTACATATGTGGACATGCGGACACATACACAGACTGCTAAGCCCCACTAAATTGTCAGAAGACCTTTCTTTAATCTCACCCTCACCAACCGTTCAGCACAGTTAATGCATTTGATGCACTTTTTCCTTTTCCATAATGGAGGTTGAGACATTTTCACGCTGTTTATAGCTGCTTGTAAAAAACACAAGACTGTTTCTTAAACGTCTGCCTGAGCGCTTGAGGTGGGCTTATTGCATTTTAATGGCTGTGCGATTCGTCTTGGAGCCTCACCTTAAACTCTTTTACTAGAGGAGGCCATCTGTATAATCGAGGACACTTAGAATAAAAAAGAGGGAGAGAGAGAGAGAGAGAGCAACTAAACTAAGTTGTATGCCTTTACTGTGCTTCATACCAGTCCTCAAACTTTCATCTTACGTGACAGGCGGAGGAGATGGCCCAGTTTTGCTTTCGCCCCTTCATGTCTTTCATCTTTTTTCCCTCTCTTTCTCCCTCTGTCTCTTTCTCTCACACTCTCTGCTCGTCTCTTCCCTCTGGACAATCTGTCCATTATTGGAGGCTGGGAGATTTTGACAGTAAGAGGGTGAAAAACAGGCATTGTAAAGATCCAGCTCTGGTTAAACATCTCAGTCATGAAGCACCAAAAATGGCTCCATACATCCCATCAGCCCTAGTGACTGTTTTTACCTCAACTCCTGTGCCATAGAATAGAATAGAATAGGACAGAAATTGGACCACTGGGGAACCCCTAGGGCCTTCCAAACCTTCAGCGAAAGTATGTTTGTAATTTCATTTTTTCACCAGTAATTAGGAATCGACAGATTCCTAATTAAACAATCATGTTTAGACTTTTGGAAGTCTAAGACTTTTTATGTTTGAATCCTCATATTTAATGGATTTATCATTGTCATTGTCAGGTGAGTTTTTCTTCTTTTAATAAAGCACCTTTCCCATTGAACTAGTACAGTGAAATTCATTTTACAGCTTCCATGCTTATAGGTTGCAAATAATAATAATAATAATAATAATAATAATAAAAATAATAATAACGCGTTGGTACACGTTCCAGTCGATTTCTGGGTTGGTCATGTGACTTGGGTTAGTGGTCAGTAAAGCTATCCTTTAAACATTGATTTGAACTGTAATTAGATAGTAAGTCCCTTTGTTAACAGCATAAACATGGATAAACCAGTTGAGTCCTTGTAATAAAAAGAAGCAAATTTACTTTTCTTAGCAGCTTTCCAGTCTCACCCTTTCTCCTCTGTAATTCTGTTTTGTGTGTTTTTCATTTGCTTTTATTAGCCCCCTCTGAGAACATGTCTCTGCAGCGTTGGCAAGCAGACCCAGTTTCATTTTCCCACGACACGATGGGAGATCAAGCAGCTTCATGTGTGCACATTAGTGCATACATGCGTGAAACCCCAGGATGTGTTCTGATCTGAGCTCTATCATCTCATGTCTCTTCTGTTGCGTCCCTCATCCAGGATGAATGGGGTGCGGCACTGCATTAGTGTGAGATTGCTTGCTCAAGGTTAAACATCAAGGGCACTGCTTGAGAAACGGTTGTGTTGGAGTTGATGCAGGTGACTTTCCTGATTTCAGTTGCAGTAATATCTGAATTTTATGGAAGAGAAACACTGTGGTGGCATGCAAACACATCAGAATTGGATATGCGTATACCTGTGATGGCTGTGTATATGGATCTGATGACTGTAAACTCTGTGTATTGTATTGTCTGCTCCTACGGTTGTTTTTTTAATCACTGTACAATGAAAACTAATGTGGGTTGGCCTGAGTTGATACTCTCTCTCCTTCACTCCCACCAATCATGAGCAATGGTGTAATTTCTCCCTCTGACATGCTTTCTACCCTCTGCTCTCCCCCTTGCTACTGAGAAACTGCAGGCAGGCACTTTTCCGTCCCTTTCGGAGCTCTCTGATGGAAGTGCAGTCTCTCAGTATTTACTCACACAAGCTGAAAAATGACAAGATACTTCACCTGTTTTTTTGTTGTTGTTGTTGTTGTTATTTTGGGGTTTTTCTGTCGTGCTGACCATGTCTAACCATTTCATTTTCACCTTTTTAGCTTTCTGCACTGAAACCGCATCACGCTCCTCACTCTCCCTCCCCCCGCTACTGCTTTGAAAATATGGAAATACTGAGTGTGTGGCTAAGCAATCTCCAGGGGTGCCTATCATGAGATTAGTCCTAGGCGTCTGCAGTTCCAGAAGTCTGGAAACAAATGATGTAGCCGTTATAAAACATTTTGAAGATTTATTATGATTTGTTGCCATGATTGCAAATGTTGCTTATTGAAGTTCTTCAGGCTGGTCTTTGGATGTGCTCATATATAGTTGAGGACTAAAGTATGTTATGTACTCCGTTGTGTCTTTGTGTTTAGAATACCACACCATTGTAGTCTTAACACACTCATCATGGCAGTACTATTCTTGTTCTATTCATTGGGCAGAATGAGTGTACACCATACATCTTTAATGGATGAAGGTTTTTGTAGTACAGGGTTTAAATTTAACACAAAAGGTCAAAAATATACAGCCACCCACTTGACTACAATGTGTAGCTTCTCTGTGCCCACACACAAAGGGCTTGATTTGACAGCACTCACAGTACAGTGGGGAAGTCCATGGGGCTCAGATCTGAGTAGAATGGCCGTCTCTCTGAGCCATTTCTAAACATCTGCCGATTCCGAGATCATCAGTTCAAACAGTTGTATATAAGTACAGGTTATTGTCACCCTCAGCGGAGTGAAGATTGGTTTGAATGGACAGGAATGACTCAAGAACCTTAAAGGCACAGGCCTGCCCTGAACTGGAACCTGCTGGTACACCATCTAACTGCCACAATGACCAATGACCTATTTGGACAAAAATATCAGGACACAACTTAATCATTGAATTCAGGTGTTTCATTCAGTCCCACTGCCACAGGTGTCTAAAACCAAGCATCTAGTCATTCCGTCTGCCTTTACAGATATTAGTGACAGAGTAGGTTGCCACTGTTCCTAGATATTCCACCATCAACTGTGAATGGCATTATTGAAAAGTGGAAGCGTTTAGGAATCACAGCATCTCAGCCACAAAGTGTTAGACCATGTAAAGCTACAGAGCAGGGTCTGAAGTGCTGAAAAGCATAATCCATAAAAGTCAACAGCACTCTGCTGAGCACTGCAGAGCTCCAGACCTGCTGTTAGAGCTGCAAACTCCATTGCCTATAGATGTAGAATGGGATAAAAAAGCTTCTGGTGGTGTCCCAATATATTTGTCCATGTAGTGTATGTTTAGAGGAGTAAAGGTGAAGCATTAAAACCCAAAACCACTGTACTAATAGTTAATCGTAGTGGTGATAGCATCATTTTCTGGAGCTGGACGGAATAATCAAAAAGGAGGACTACCTCAGAATTCTTTAGCATACAGTCGGGTTTTCAACAGGACATTGACCCCAAACACACATCAAAGGTGGTTGTGGGATGAATAATGTGGGCTAACATTAAGCTTGTGTCATTTTAATTATGTTTCTGTGGAAAATGATCACCATCAGCCACTAAGTGGTTCAAACATTATGTCCTTCTTTATTAAATGGAAGGAAGAACATCACACTAATTAAACTATAATGATGAATTGGAATGTGAACTGTAAAGTGTGGTTACCGCAAGGACTTCCTTCACAGGAGCTATAGAAAACTATGGTCTGGGGAGCACCTTGTCCTATTTAACACTTTCAGGAGTCAAAGCCACAGTAGGCCATTAAATCATTTTGCAGTGAATTGTATGTAACATTTAGGCAGCTTCCTCCCACAATAGCTGTCAGAACAAGGTAATCATTTGACTCTGCACCTTCTGAGTGTTTATTAACAACTTAACAAAGGTCAGATATTAGCAAAAACAATTGCCTTAGTCTATTCTGTCTTTACTTGCACGGTATACAATAGAAACAATAGTAATTGTCTGAGTAATCATGAAAATCCTGTAGACGTTTATGTAGTATTACTCTTACCAAGCAATTTATTAGGAAGACATATACAATCATTAAGTTGTGTAGCAGCAGTGCAGTGCATAAAACCATGAAGATATGGGCCAGCAGCTTCAGCTAATGTTTATCCATCCACTCCCAGTATGGGGAAAATGATTGGATGTTCTAGATGTGCTTTCTCTATAACTGCTGATTTTCAACGCACCCATCTGGGTTAACTCAGAATGGTGTAATAGCCTGACTGGTTTGAGCTGACAGAAAGGCCACGGCAACTTTGATAACCATTCTGGACAACTGTGGTGAGCAGAAAAGCTTGGAATGCACAACACGTGCAATCTCTAGGTGGATAAACTACAACAGCAGAAGACCATATCAGGTTCCACTGCTGTCAGCAATGAACAGAGAGCTAAGGCTACAGTGGACACTCACCAAAACTGGGCAGCTGAAGACTAGAATAACGGCTTACAGTTACTCACTAGTCTTATAGTGGCTTACTAGTCCAGATAGTTATTGTGGTTCGGTTCAGAGAGATTGAGTCTCAGTGGAACCCCTAACGGTGGCAGCCCAAGCATAAAAAAACAACACACTCGCTTGCATGCTCAAATATAACCTACGGCCCAGAACAGAACCTTCTCAAAAACAAAGGTGTTAAAATCAATTCAAGGCTGCAGCATCATGGGCAGGATAGACACTGTTTCTATTTCCAGTCACAGTCCCTTTCACAGTCCCTGTGACTGGGAGCTTTGACTGTCACTGAGAGGATTTTACTGCCAGCAGGCAGAGAGAGACCAAGCTATAATAATTAGCTGATCGGCGGTCCAGTGGTCCTGAAGGATGCTTCGTACTTCACACACATCCACTGCGACAATCTAATCTAATGCAGAGTATTTTATTCTTATTGTCATATTTCTGTCTCTCTCTCCCTTTCTCTCTCTCTCTCTCTGTCTCACTCTCAGGGGTTCTCATACACCTTTCACACCTTGAAATAGTTTATTCCTTGACTCTCCGCTCAGATTTGGTCGACCTGGTGTAGAATGTTACTGTCAGCATGAGAGTGGAGCAGCCGTCATCCAGCTACAGTTCCTTATAAACGAGGTGAGCACGTTTGTTATTCGCGTTGTCCCTCCCTCCCTCCCCCTGCTCTCTCCTCTGATCTGAGTGCCTATGTCCCAGAATCCTGAGAGACGGCTTAAATTATCTCGGGTGAGCCAACAAGAGGCTCAGTTGATCCGTCCGCTCGCAGCCTTTGTTGTCAAGAGCCCACTTGTGGACCCGAGTGCCCCTGGAGAGTGCCTCTGGAGGGAGCTGACCGCACCCTTTCCTCCCATGAGTGTTCCCTTCAAAGGGGCTTACAGGGATAACTTACACTAAGACGTGTGTACTTTTTACTGTGGGCATTGTAAAAGTATAATACTGCATTACTTGATGTCTTTGTGATTTAGGGCACACAATATACACTGAATGTCCAAATGTTTGTGGACATCCCTACTTTATGTCGCACCCATTGCTGACAGAGACACTGAAACATGAACCTGTTGGCACCATGCCTAATGCCAGGTGTGGGCTAGAGTGTTACAAAGCCACGCACACTGTGTTTTCTGAAATGATATTGCTCCATCCAATACTTGAGTTGGGGTGGTGATCCAGCATCCTGATCATGCAAACGCTCTTGTCTTTGAATACAGTCAAATTCTCACAGCCATGTATAGCAAAATCCAGTAGAAAGTCTTTATCCCTCAGTGAAGACTTTACCCAATGAAGTCTTCAATACCCTCAGAAGAAAGGTGATCCAGTACTTTTGTCCATCATATTGCGCACCTCTGGAATAATTATGTCTTACTAGCTTGTTGGCAGGTTGCTTTATAGATAAGCTAGTTTAGCTGTGTAAAGATACGTAGTTAAGAACTACTTAATCAAGTACCTAGAAAAGAGCAAATTAGCAGGACACTCATCCATATTCCAAAATGTTTATCTTGGCATTTAACACTACCATGATAGCTAGTAAACTATTTCAGCAAGTAATATTTAGTTACATTAACCATTTTAGACAAGCTGTTGGTTGTTAATGGACAAAGGTTTTGTTTTTTCCTGTCTGCTGCTGGAATCTGTATCACTTTTCTTGGATGGTCTATCATAGATGCCTTGTAGATGCTCACCTGACAATATACTAACCTTTAATATGTATGAAATGCAACTGAACTCTAAGCTGAATGTAAATGACTGTCTGTTGATTGTAACCCTGCAACTAACCCTATCCCGTATCATTATCTGTACCCTTGAAGCAAGTTAGGTGTAGGGTTAAATTCAATAGACAGTCATTTAATAGATTTAATAGATGCTCAGTTGAATGTTAGCTGAGGTAAGCATCTACATGGCATCTATAATGGACCATAAGACAATTTGGTGGACTGTGTTTCCAAAAAGATTTTACATCTTTTTTTAAAAATATGTATAGTCAGTAGTGACTCAACACTTTCAAAATAATCAGGGCTCCTGAACATCTCAAACGGCTATGGCAATTTTTCTGCCAGTGCAGAGCTGAACTCGTCTGCTGGACCCGTCAATAGCTAAGACTGAACAGAGTAGAAATATGCCTGCCACATTGGGTACCTACTATCTAAGTGTGTCCTTCTGAACTTAGGTGTTTGAGTACCTGCACATTGTAGGGTTTTGTCTGCTGTAACACCTCTACTTTAACTCAAGAAAGGCTGGTTAATGGGTTTGAATTAGTTGCGTTACAGCTAAAATAATACTAAAATACACAGGGCAAAGGTACTTCAAGACCAGGGTAGGGAACTAGGGTTGCAACGTTCATTATTTCTTTAAAGCCAAATGGGCTGATGGCAGATTTTTATGTATACACTGACATACCCCTCATAGGCTGGTGAATAGGCGTCACACAGCCACATACGTGTCTGCGAAGCATTCAAATACAGCACAGACACAGATCAGCCCTAAAAAAGGGAGCATGTTTCTGATCCATATGCACCCATATGCCGGCGTCACCTTCCCAGTACAGGTTATAGTGGGGAGAATTTTACATTGGTGTAAGCAGGCTGGGAGAAAATGGGGAAAACCCCTGTATGGGAGCAGTAGTTACAGTAAGACTATAATTTGTACAGCAATTTGCTGTATAATTGGTAATATTATAAATTGCATTGCATTGAAAGGTAATTTATGTTCGGACATACTTTTCTTCTACATACAGTACATGTATGTGTGTGTGTGTGACTCAGCATACCAAGTAAAGCCTGTGGGAGAAGGCATAAGGCCTCACCGCCTCTGTCTCTACATACACACACACACACACACACACATACATACACACACAGACACACACAGCCTGTGAATCATCATCACCTGGGAGAAAACGGCTTGATCTACTTTAAATTCAGCCCCTGTTACCATGAGAAAGGCCTTCTGTCTGTGTGTGTGTGTGTGTGTGTGTGTGTTTGTTTGTTTCTGCATGGTCGGTACACAGCAATGCCTAGGGAGAAAAAAGATATTTCAGCCTTGCATTCTGCTCCCCACTTCATTCTCTTCATCCCCCCACCCTCTCTCTCTCTCTCTCTCTCTCTCTCTCTCTCTGCTCTGTCTCTGTCTCTCACCCACGCACACAGTCATACTCTCCTTCCTTCGTTTCTCTCCCTCTCACTTGAATTCTTTCACTCTCTCACACACATACATCCACCACCCACAACTACTTCTAGAATTTTCCAACCCGGCAGAAACTCATTATAATGAGGTGGCTACTTATGGTGCTGCAGCCTCCTCAGTGTGGCACTTCTGGGTTCAAGTTTGTGTGTGAGAGGACGACAAATGCCATTACATGGTAATGTCCATCCTTTCTTGCACCTGTGCTCCACAGAGGGCGCTAGGGAGTACTGTAGCCCATAGCATGGTTCACCTGTAAGAAGATTACAGGTATACTGCATATGTAAAAACAGTACTGGCAGCTATGTAGAAGCCTAAATTCCATCCACACTTTTGAGCATATTTATAGATAACTGTATCTCATACAATGCCACAGACTACATATGCAAGGCTGTTTGACATACGTCCTACGTCCACACAGGAGGTAAAATGGCCCAGATCCGATTTTCTCACTAAATCCAGTGTCATCTTTTTAATGTGATCTATATCCAACATTTGTCTGAACAGTTGGAGCTCCCCTCTGCTCTACTCCTGGAGGTTTTGGTTTCATCTTCAGCAGCGTCATAGGAGCTATCAGGAAGTTCCAGTGGCTAACAGCTGAGCTCATGCTTCCTAGGGTTGGGTTAATGCATTTGGCATTTGAATTAACATTAGACAGCAATCTGAGGGAATGTGAAAGCCAATATAATAATTTCAAAACTGACTCATGTAATACTAAATGTAAAAAAATATAGAGGTATCTAATAAGTATCTAATCATTTCTAAGTAATTATTAGAGATGTGTCATGGTGTGCTAGGTCAGATACAGAGGGACGAACACTCGCAGAGATGGAGTCAAAGCAAGCAGATTTATTAACAAAATAAAACAAACAAAAGGGGGCAAGTGAGGCAAAAAAGCAGCTACATGAACGTGGCAAACAAGAGGGCAAACCAAAAATGAACCTGCGACTGGGGGTTGAGCTGGGGGACCAGCTACTGAACAAAAATGGCTAGGCCAATCCAACCTGGAACCGCAGTGTGCTGCCGTGAGCGTGGATCGCCTAGCAGAGACGCGGGTTGCCAGTAAATACTGGCCGTGAAAGACATGATTGGCAGGGTGACCTGCTCCTGAACGTGGACTTTGAGCAGAAACTGGCCTCAACACACTTCTACAGTATGGGGAACCTCTCGTGAAACCTTGAGGTCCCAAGCGAAACAATTCTCATTGTCGAGGCTTCTTAAATACCCCCCAACCTCAGGTGTAACACGCGAACACAATCAGCATGACTCGACACACTGAATCAAACATGAACACAAATGAACATGAATCATGAACCGATACACATGAAAAGATCAAACACATGAACCAAACAAGTCGGAAGTCCTTATTTGGGCCTGTGGGCGGCGCCTCTGAAGCGCCCCAGGGAAGGGCGTGATACCAAGGGGCTGACAAGATGCACCAATTGCAATGTTCTTCTGTTTTCCGTTTTTTTTTGTACATATTACTGGCCGATTCCAATATTTTCTTTTTTCTAAGAAGCATACGAAAACATTTTTGTTCATCTTTTAATGAATACTATTAAATATATATACAGAAAATATATAAATGTGTGAACATTTTGCTATTGTAAATTAAACAGACATATGAAGCTTGAAAAAGACTTTCTATATATTTTATCCAAAGCATGTAACAAGCATTAAGCAATTAGTGATCATGTTGTAAACAACAGTAGCTGAGGCTAAATACACCATAATTCAGCCAAACACGCTTACCATCAAGTTAAAACAAATTTCAACTGAAACTCCAACTGAAAATCTTTCCTCATCATATGTCATTTTTAATAAGGCAACCAATAAAATGAGAGTTAGCTGGAGTAAATGCAGAGCTGAACGGTGGGACAGATTTACTCACAGTGATTAAAAATGCTAATATAGTGGCAGAATTAAACCTTCTGGATTTTGATCTAGCTGTGGGGCTCCGTGCAGTAGTACACAGGGCACTGCGACAGATGTGCAATATTTCAAACATTTAGATTCTTGAGAAATGCTGAATACCGGTATGCACTATGTTAAACGATGCAGGCGGACAATATGGTGACTGTAAGAAAGATCTATATGGAGCCGTTTTGATCAAAGCCAATGTGCGGCTATGTTTGTGCCACTTTACTTTAGTGTGTTCAGAACCAGTGAATACTAGCATTGCCTCTTGCTGGGTGACTGGCTAGGGAGAAGGCATCCTTGTTTGTTCTTGAAGCCGATGGTTTTTCAGCTTAACCGAGCGGATGCGAAGCTCATTCTGTAGACTGAAATCGTGCTTTTCAGTTGCTCCATAGACTCTATAGACTACAATGAATAGAAGCATGCTTGAGAGAGTTTACAAAGGCATCCTCTAAATGCTCCCTAAGGCTGTTTTACAAAAATATTCTCTCTCTCTCTCTCTGTACCACAGGGGGCGCTAGTGAGCGCTCTAGCCGACGACAGCGTTCACCTATGGAACCTGCGACAGAAGAGACCGGCTGTGCTGCACTCGCTAAAGTTCAACAGGGAGAGGTGAGGCAGCTGTGGTATTGCGCTTTGTGACTGCAGATAACTACACCTGTGACATGTGCTAAACGTGGAACTGGTGCTGCCGTCTGTTCACTCTAGAGACAGAGGGTCAGATGGTACAAGGCCATACGTGGTCACCGCCTGAGTGGGATGTGTATTTAAGTGAGCGAGTTATCACACCTGAGCCCCATATGCACTGCTGCACAGCCTAACTCAAACACCTGTCTGTTTACCCTGTGCCTTCGCCCCGGGCAGGAAGACCATACTACATATTCACATTCAGTAGATTTCATTTGCTGCACTTGTGCAATCTGTAGTTCAACCATGTTTGCTAGTCAAGTGTCCACATTTGTAAACAAATAGCGTGTGAAAATTCTCCACAAGAAACAAAAAAGTAAAAGGTTTAATATTCATTTATAATATGCACGTATGATTAAACTTGATATGTACCTAAACGCTTTAGTTATTAGTGTTTTAGATAGAGATGACCCAGTCATGTGGTTTTGCCCTCTGATACAAATAAGAGTCCCTTAATGCTGAATATCAGCCGATACCGATCTGATCTGATCTCTGTGTTTGTATAAATAACACAGCCCCACAGTTTAGATCAGATAAGCTTCTGATTAATCCATTCAGAAAAATCTTTTTATTTTTAGTATCAGTTTCTATAATCAGACATTCTGGACTGAATGATTTGGTTTAGCCGATATCTTATAATCCAGTCGGACTCTCCTCCCTGACCAATCTGCTTCCAGCTCCTCTACAACACTGCAATCTAATCACTTCATGTGTGTCTGTGTAATGTGTACTGACATCTGCTAGGGATTACCAATCTGTTTTTTTCAGTTCCGATACGATACATAAACTTTGCATATCGGTTAATACCCGATACCGATCCGATACCATTGCTAAATTAATAAACCGTATGGCTCACCATGTGGGAGAAACTTAAGGCATTACTTAATGTTATATAACAAATTAACACATAGATATAAATGTGTCATTTATTTATTTGTACATTTAGTGCAGTCTCACACCAACAAATTAAAGTGAAAGGATCGGTTCTATGGATTGGCCTAATTATCCGATACCTGATCTAACTAATTTTGTTAATATCGGGACCAATATCCGATCCTAATATCGAATCGGTGCATCCCTAATATCTGCTGCTGTTGTTGGTCTACTGTACTGTGTCTACGGTGTGTAATAACTGGTTTATAGTGGTTCAATGTGCTGTGTGTGATTGGGGTTTCTATAGCGTGTGTGTGTTAGCATTAGCGTTAGCCTCCACTCGTTTCTGAATGTGCTCTTCAGTGCTGGTTCAAAAACAAAGAAAGGTAAGCGGTTCTTCCACTGGTAAAACTGAGCTCAAGCCCTGCTTAAAATATTCCCACAACTTCCTTTTAACTCCTAGAAATTCTAGACAAACCAAGTTTACGTTGCAAAGATTTTTTTGTTTTCTATGGCTAAAAGCTCAAGCCATCCATCAGAGACACACAGCCATGCACAGCTGGATCATTATAGGAAGGAGTTAAATGTCTCAACCAATGGTGTGCAGCTGTTGATCCTAATTTGAGAGGAGCTGACCCTTCACTTTCCATCAGCAGGCCGCGTGTTGATGAGGGCGACAGCTCGCCAACAGCAGCTTTTAGGGGTGAACAAGTTCCTGCCACATCTCCACGTCCCAACATGTGTGTGTGTGTGTGTTTGTGTGAGTATGCGTGTCGGTTCGTGTGTGTTTGTATGACATTTACCGAGCGTCTCCACAAGTTTCTCGGTGCCCGGGGAAACGGAGAGAGAGCCGAGCATGTGAACCTGAAAAGAGTACACAAAGTCTCTGAGGGATTATCCAATCAGAATGGAGTAGTCATTAAAAGCAAACTGTGAGGGTCAGTAAACTGGACCCAGATTAAGCCTGGAGGTACTGCACTGACAGCCTGATTCAATTCAAGACTAAAATCTGTGTCCACAAAGCAGACCTTTAAATAAGCATGTTATAAATGGTACACATGCCTCTGTCATTTTAAGGTTAGAAAATATTAAATATAGAGCACAAGAAAGCACTTCACCGTAAATTCACATCAGCTGGTAGCACCCTAATATGAATATTGACCATTTATCAAACATTTTAGTGTGCTGATCCATAATCAGGAATTTCTGTTTTATGGGAGTGAAAGGGGCAAAAACTGATCATTGTGTCAGATCTATATGATTATGTAAGTTACACAATGGACACAAATGTCTTGCATAGATAAATAGTGTAGAAGAAACCATATTGAATCATCTGACTGAATTTTGTTTACAGTTTTTTCTTTAATAAATAACTACACTGTAAACATTAGTGTCCATTCAACCTTAAACCAAATTCCTTTTTTTTAACCGATCTCTGAAGATTCATTTGAGCTGGATAATTCTAGTTCAATTGCTTGTTGTTACATTAAGTTTGAAGGTTCTCTCTTGTTACTTGGAATGTATCAATTCAAGCAAGTGTATCTGTTTGGACCAGCCTAGGCATATTTTAATTGGTCGAATGGCAGCTATTTTAGGCCTGGTCCAGTTCCCACCCTTATTTTTTACCACTATTCTGACTAAAGGGCATCGTTTGATGATGTTCGATCAGTGGGGTGACTGATAAAATGGGACGATTTTACTGTCCTCTTTTTATCTTAAAATCAATACATCTTCAGCAAATCTTAAAAGCAATAAATGGCAATAATGGAACTGTGGTATAAGTGCAATAATACGCTCACTCGAGGTTCATGCTATAATGTGAAATATCTCACATTAGAGCACTACCTCTTGTGCATTGTTGCTTAATTGAACAACTCATTCCACACTGAGAGTTATAGGCTAATGCACACGTGTGATAGGAAACATATAGGGCATTCACAACACTGTAAAATAGTAATTTCACATCAGCAGGTGATTTTCAGTACCACTCCACACACATCATACACAAGTGATTTCACTGCAGTGTTTTGAAGTAACTGGGAGCAGAATGGTCAAGGAGGTCAAACATACTGTATTATAAGATATGAAGCACATTATAAAATAATAATTTAATTATGGTCATTTTTTTTATTTGGTGTGCTACCAAACAAAATAAATCAGTCCAGAATGTGGCTGTAATGACTCACCCGTCTGGGCAGGATACATGTGCAAGTAGGCCAAGTTTTATTTAAAGAGTGAAAAAAAAAAACAGTCCAGGGTCAAAACCAGCAGAAAAAAAGAATAAAAACCAGAGAATTGTCAAAAAATCAGAAAACCAGGACAAGCAGAGGATCAAAAACTGGAAAACTTTGCAGAAATTGAATAAAAATGCTCAGAAACTTGGTATGAAACACTGTTGAACAACATTATGGAAATTGTTCATTTGTTAAAAACAAATGATTTTACTTGTAAGTACAATGTTGGTATTAATTAGCAGCACATCCTGCCTAAATAGTTTGGCCGGATCGGATTAGTATCAACCCATACTCAGCATTAGAGTTCTTGAATTGGATTGGAATAACAGTATGTGCTGATTTAAGCATTTAGGCATTTGCATAATACTAATTGCTGTGGTAAAAGCTTCCATTACTCATAAACTACATTAGCTTTGAAGAAATCGCATATGTTTAGATGTTCTTCATTTTATGAGAATTATTCCTTTAAACCTTTCAGCTGTATTTAGTTCTCCTTGTGGTCATCCCCTGTCCCTGACAGAAAGTGCGTCTCAGAAAAAGAACAGCCTGACGAAGTTCCTCTCAGGACACTCAGCCACAGCATGTGTTGACAGCCTGACAGGAAACTGTCTGAGGTTGTCACGGCGACCAGGGCAGGCTGATAGGGAGGAAAAAGTTGCTAAAACTGCCTCTGGCCCACCTGTCTGCTGAAGCACACACTGCAGTGCACTCTAGAGTGCACACTCCAGTACTCACTACCGTGGAGTCTGAAGTAACTCTTAAAAACTGATGGGGGAATTTGCAAGAGCTGCTAATGCATTACCTAAAAATGCACAGTGCTTACTTTGAATGTATGTTCCACTGTCTGGTTCGTTCAGACAGACATATTAATGGGGAAAAAGTAGAAAAAAAATGTTATATGGCTTTTGAATGTGAAATTGTGAAAATGAAAAAAAAAAACAGTAAAGTCAGCATTTCCATTTTTTTTACATTTGTAATCATGATCCCTGTTTTTAATTATTATACTCCACCCACCCAGTTATCTCCCTCTAGCCTACACACAGTACCCCTAGACAGACCCCCTCCCTACTCCAACATCCAAAAACTTTACATTTCAATACTCAAATATGGCAGGGAGAGAATTGGAAAAATAAATAAATAAATAAAATACAATAAAATAAATAAAAATAGGAAAGGCCCATCTCTGTTAGTAGACTATTCAATGTCAGTTATAGATTTAATGTTATCTACATAGGTCAGAATTGGTTTGTTTTGAGTTAAGTAGAATACTCTATCACCATTCATTATGAAATGTGGTCTTGAACCAACATGTGATTGATTTTTCAGTCTGGGTTTTGATTACTGAATCTGCACTTTCAAAAGTGTTTTGACATGATGGAGCATGATATACGTATTAAGAGCCTGACATAGAGTACTATGTTGGAATCATTTAGCTGCTTCGTTTTGTATCTAAAAATACAGCATTCTCCATTAAAATAGCTAGCCAATTCTCCTCATTTGCTACCATCGGTTATGGAGTTCCCCATGGGTCTATTTTAGGGCCTGTTCACCATATACATGATCCCACAGGAACAAATTATATGTAAACATCTCTTTTCACTGCTCCACTAATGAATTGCATATGTTACAGAGACAAATGTGTTGCAGCACTTGTATAGCACTTTGGTTCACACTTTTTTAGATGTGTTTTATAACAAATAAATAGATAAAAATAAAATAAAATGGAAATAAACTTTTTTCCCTTACATCTTTTTATTTTTACCCCTTAACACCCCAAGACTTATTACACATTAAGGCATTTTACTCAGTAACTATAGGCACTTCTGTACAAACTGGAGGGGCTATTCCTCGGTAATTGCTTGAGGCAAAGTTTTTGATAGGGTTAAACTAGACAGAGTGCAAACTCAAACCTATTGCTACAAATGTAAATGCAATTCTCTACATAATCAGTTGTTGTTATGTGTTTTTTTTATTACATTGAATTAATCTTGTGATATAAAACCAGTGTCTGGTAAAATGTTATTGACCTTCAGACTTTTAACAGTTCAGGGTGTGGGAGCTTTGTTTACAATAAAAGCAAAGTGGAGGTGTAGTGGGACCATGCATGCGTATGCGTTTGAGACTCGTCTTGCTTGTGCTGACAGCTTGAGCGTCAGCTGAATAGAACATTGTTTCTCAACTCCAGGTTTAGGGCTTCTGCGCTGACACATTTGATTCAACTCATCTGCTAATTATCTAACCTTCTGTGAGATGAATCTCATATAAATGGTAGATCATTAGCAGATGAGTAAGCAGGTGTGTAGAGAGGAGGGTGGACATACACCCTGACTGGACTCCTGTGTCTTTTTTAATCAGATTACATGAACCTGTCCTATTTCGCTTGGCTCCTAAAGTCCTGTGCTTGCTCTAAAATGCAGGTGTTTTTCTCTGTGAAGTGAAGATATCTGTCCTCTGAGATGTCTTCTGTCTGCACTCCATAATTGTTGATGGCAGATAGGAAAAAACACGCAGCTATAGCCTATAGGATATCACCTTTCTCTTAACTTGGAAAGGGGTCACTGACAACTCATAAGGTCTGGTAACATAAGGTTTCTTTGACAGTATTAGATATGTTGCCTTTTGCATTGTTAATGCCACTGTTGATTTCTGTGGTCTCTTTCTAGGTTTAACCTCTTCATTTCTGATACTGTTCATTCAGTAGTTTTAAGGAAAACAAAGCTACGTAACTGACAGATTTTCAGTAACTCTTTAATGTAAAGAGTAATGTTGAGCAGTGCTTGTTGAGATCTTCCGTCAGGAACCGAACATCAGTGGCATTATGTGTACTTTCAACACTTCCTATTGCTTCAGTGCACAGCATTTCGTGTATTTGTCTTTTAACACATCAACTACTTTTCACCTTCCATTATGATGATATCCAGCCCACCCACCCCTTTTTGTCTCAGATATAAAACCTAACTGCATCAAATCAGCTTTTGTCAACTAAACCTGCTGTCACATGCCTGGGTTTTGGAAACATGTCTGTACTGTCAGTGGCAGTGCAAATAATAATAATGTTGACAATGAAGAATTTGAGAACAATTTTACTTGATTTTCATTTTAAAAAGTTCTTTTTTTGTATTGTTGCATGCTTGTTTATTGCAAATGGATGCAATGCATCTATATAGAAATTCTTAAGGATGCCATGGAATGCATTTATTCATTATTTTAAGTTGTTAAGTAAGCATGACTTTGGTTTTGAAGTGAAAACTGCCCAAATGTCATTCTTTCCTTCTGATGTGCTCCAGATTGGTGTTAAGCTCCAGCTATTGTAGTCCAGTTTGTTTTGGAGGGTGCTAAAGAATTGAGATGGTAAAAGCCACTTGGCTGGCGTTAGCTTTTAGTTTAGCATGAATTCTCGTCCACTTTCCTGGCTTTTGCTTCTCATTAGGTTTCTATTGTGTTTTACTGTGCCGCAGCTTTGGTTGTCCAAACGCTTTCACTAGTGGACTAAGTGCATGTACATTTTGGGGACATAAATAAAATGAGCAGTTTGGGGGTTTTGGAATAGGCCAGTCTGTTTTGGCTATGCACAGTATGCCACATTCATGTAAAGAACTCTCATTATTCTTTATTCATTATTCTGTGCCAAAATGTCAGAATACAATTTTCTATTTTGAAGGAGCCATTAATCTTGGCCAGGGGTCCCGTTTCTGTTCAGAACCCAGTGGACCTACAGTAGAACCCAGCTTCCAGATTATCCAGATTTTTAGTTGCTCAGGGTGGTCTTCTGTGGGCCTCTTAGTCTCCACGGGAAGGGCTTTGAGCTGCTGGGGTTACATTTGTGCTTGTGCCTGTATGTGTTGTGTGTATGTGTTTGCATCGCTGCAGGTCGGATCCTCAGCAAAGAGCAAGCCAAATGTCAGGAGTGCAGGGCACCCAGTGGCCATGCTAACACACTCATTTAGCTAATCATCACACTGCAGCAGCAACCAGCCACACACAAACACCTGCTCCACTCTAACCAGCCCTGTACACTGGTGTGATTGTGTGTGTGTGTGTGTGTGTGTGTGTGTGTGTGTATGAGTATGTGAATGAGGATGCATGTGGGTCTGAAGTGTTTTCCTGTTCAGAGGTGATGTTTAGATAAAAGAGCGAGAATGTACAAGAGTGTGTGTTTATTTGACTGCATGTGAGTATGCAGAATGAGATGCTGGAAGTGAAATCTTGCCTAGTCATCCTGGAGTAGACCCTCTGGCGCCCCCTTGCAGCAGCATCAAATGCCAATCCAGTTGTTCTTGCCGTACCATCATATCTCCTATCCTTAAAACATCCACATGTCTGTTGTCACATTGCACAGCTTGTCACATTGCAATAATTACATTTTCAAAAAACAAAAATGCAACCTTATCTTTGAAGTTGCCCACAAATAGAAAACGTATTAGAAATAAGTAAAAATGAACACTTGGCACAGTTGAATAATGAGAGTTTGGTACTTGGAAGTGACAAACCAGAAACGCTTTTGTCTCTTCTGACATTAAAATCTAATAATCATAACAGGGTTGTAAAACAGACCAATTCCAAATGTTCTGTAACCCTCTTGACTAATTATATGTACATGCCCACCCCGCAAAAAAATGGCATAACATCCAGCCCACTAGAGAAAGCTTTTTGAAGCTTAAAAGGCTACAAACTAATGGTAGCCTTAAAGCTTTGCTTGGAGATCTAAGTGAATGCTTGAGGAAGCTGCTGAAGTGCAGGAGCATCTATTTATTCAGCATTTTACTGCAAGCATGATTTTGTGCATTGTAGGGCTATTATAGAAACATTCAGTGTCCCCTGAAAAGCTTTTTCTACATTAGGACAGGTAGTACAGATATGCTCATGTGCATTGTAACCAATTCAATAGCAAAAGGGATAAGACATTCACCACAGGCAGAACGGATTTGAGTCCCCATTTAGGCAGGTTCCTAATGCTGCATTCTACAAACTGTCTCATATTATGATGGCAATAAAAAGACAATAACTCTGCAGCCCCCTTTACACATTGGCTTGATGTGGTTTTAATGTTTGTGAAGGCCCTGCTGTTTGCCATATTTATATTTACACTATATGTTCAAAGGGGTGTTTGTGGACTACTGCTACCTTACGTTGCACCCATTGTTGACACAGATGTGCGAATGCAAACACACAGCTTATCTAGTGTTGCTAATAGAATAGGCACCGTGCCTAATGCCAGGCGTGGGCTAGAGGGGTATAAAGCCCCCAGAATTGAGCTATGTAGCAGTGGAAGAACTGTGTTCTCTAGAATGATGGTGCTTTTGGGATGATTTGGTGATGAGGTTGGGTGGTGACCAGCAAAAAGGTTGTAGCATGGAATGGTAGATATAATTTGAAATTGCACATGACATTGCATGTCCTGCGATGTGACTACTGTGCATGTGCACATTGCATTGAGAGGGAATGCAGACACAATTGCTCCAAATGTAGCTAAAAATGTGCTTATTTATTTTTGCACGGGGGCTAATTTAGCGCTCAGTCAGCATTGTTAAATCTACATGCCTCATGTTCTCAGTGGTGCCCTAGCATGGAAAAATATATTTATGAACCTCAAACACTGTTGTCTCTTTTTAAAAATTCCACAAAACAAACAGGGTGGTGAAACCGGCCAATTCCAACAACCCGGAACTTATTTATGTCTCCAGAATATACATACACCCAGCCCATTAGTGAAAGCCTTGCCACAACTAAAAGTGCAATGCAGTCAAACACAATGACTACTAAGGGATAATGTGGTGTTGTTGATAATTGTAACCTTGTAGAACATCACCACCAGACTGCTGGTTTCGGGAATACAGGTTACTATACGAACGAACGGCCTCGTGACTGCGGCCTTTTTTCTTGTTCCAGTGTTCTGCAGAAGGGGAGCTCAAAAGCAGCATGAACATTTGACAGTTTTTTTTTTAACTTGGCTGCTTATTTTAATGTAATGAAGGCCTACATTTGTCCTACATTTATTACAATAGGTTGATCCAATGCAACACTGACGATACAAACTGTAGATATATTAGGCATGTCTTTATTTTGGGGTGAGACAAAAAAATGTGCAAATCAGAATTTTCTCCAAACCAGTCCTTTAAAGGAACAGCATCCAGGAATAGCTTTCCTGAGCTACAGTTATGGGTCCGCAAGGGGTCATGTCGTCGTTGAGTCAGGAGTGTACTGTCTATTTATGTGTACCACTCCATAAGCCTTCATGAAAGCCTGCTGGTTTTCAGGTCCTCATGGAAAATTGAGTTCTTGACCCTGGCAGTTCATGGAAAGAGAACACTTACTTACAGGCGCAAGATTAGATCTGCGTGGCCTCCGAGAGGATCTCCTGTTTCCTCTCCCTGTCTGCTCATCTATTTTTTTCTCATCTGTAGCTTATTTTTTTTTCTTCCTTCTCCAGCCATCGGCAGTCCAGCTTGTGGGGTTGGCTAGTGCTCTTTTGTGAGGCGTTGGTGTGTGTGCAGAGTGTGATGCATGGTATCCTGACTCACTCTCACTCATAAATATGCATGATTGTGAAGGGTGTTGGTGTAAAGAGTGGGACTCAGGTGTTTGTGTGCATGTGTATATAAGTGCGTGGGTGTGTGTGGATGTGGCCACGTGCTGAGAGTAGGTGAGAAACACACTGTATCCACACCTACACCAAGCCAGGCTTTATCCTCAAATATAAAAATACTTTTCCTTTGTTTTGATTACAAACAATAAACAAGCATAGCCAAATTGTATGTGTATACAGTGGGGAAAAAAGTATTTAGTCAGTCACCAATTGTGCAAGTTCTCCCACTTAAAAAGATGAGAGAGGCCTGTAATTGACATCATAGGTAGACCAAAACTATGAGAGACAAAATGAGAAAGAAAATTCTGAAAATCACATTGTCTGATTTTTAAAGAATTGTTTAGCAAATAATGGTGGAAAATAAGTATTTGGTCACCTACAAACAAGCAAGATTTCTGGCTGTCACAGACCTGTAACTTCTTCTTTAAGAGGCTTCTCTGTCCTCCACTCATTACCTGTATTAATGGCACCTGTTTGAACTTGTTAACAGTATAAAATACACCTGCCCACAACCTCAAACAGTCACACTCCAAACTCCACTATGGTGAAGACCAAAGAGCTGTCGAAGAACAACAGAAACAAAACTGTAGACCTGCACCAGGCTGGGAAGACTGAATCTGCAATAGGCAAGCAGCTTGGTGTGACGGGGGGACCTAGTGAATGACCTGCAGAAAGCTGGGACCAACGCTACAAAGGCTACCGTCAGTAGCACACTACGCTGCCAGGGACTCAGATCTCGCAGTGCCAGACATGTTCCCCTGCTTAAGCCAGTACCTATCCGGGCGCGTCTGAAGTTTGCTAGAGAGCATTTGGATGTTCCAGAAGAGTATTGGGAGAATGTCTTATGGTCAGATGAAACCAAAGTAGAACTGTTTGGTACAAACACAACTCGTTGTGTTTGGAGGAGAGTGAATGCTGAGTTGCATCCAAAGAACACCATACCAACTGTGAAGCATGGGGGTGGCAACATCATGCTTTGGGGCTGTTTCTCTGCAAAGGGACTAGGACGACTGGTCCGTGTACATGAAAGAATGAATGGGGCCATGTATTGTAAGATTTTGAGTGCAAACCTCCTTCCATCAGCAAGGGCATTGAAGATGAAACGTGGCTGGGTCTTTCAGCATGACAATGATCCAAGCACACTGCCAGGGCAACAAAGGAGTGGCTTCGTAAGAAGCATTTCAAGGTCCTGGAGTGGCCTAGCCAGTCTCCAGATCTCAACCCCATAGAAAACCTTTGTAGGGAGTTGAAAGTCTGTGTTGCCCGCAGACAGCCTCAAAACATCACTGCTCTAGAGGAGATCTGCATGGAGGAATGGGCCAACATACCAGCAACGGTGTGTGCCAATCAAATGTTTGACCTCTGTCATTGCCAACAAAGGATATATAACAAAGTATTGAGATGAACTTTTGTTATTGACCAAATACTTATTTTCACCATTATTTGTAAATAAATTCTTTAAAAATCAGACAATGTGATTTTCAGAATTTGTTTTTCTCATTTTCTCTCTCATAGTTGAGGTCTACCTATGATGTCAATTACAGGCCTCTCTCATCTTTTTAAGTGGGAGAACTTGCACAATTGGTGACTGACTAAATACTTTTTTCCCTACTGTATATAGATGTATATCTGACAAAAGTAATAATAAATAAAAATACAATGAAAATGAACAAATGAAAATCCGACATTGATTTTGAACCATGCTTCAACAGAATTATTTTAAAAAGTAAACTCATTAAACAGGCCTGGACAAAAATGATGGTACCCCTGAAAATAATGTGACCAAAGGGACATGTTAAATCAAGGTGTGTCCACTAATTAGCATCACAGGTGTCTACAATCTTGTAATCAGTCAGTGGGCCTATATATAGGGCTACAGGTAGTCACTGTGCTGTTTGGTGACATGCTTACTCTGGTCCACTCAACATGGACCAGAGAAGGCAAAGGAAGGAGTTATCTCAGGAGATTAGAAAGAAAATTATAGACAAGCATGTTAAAGGTAAAGGTTATAAGACCATCTCCAAGCAGCTTGATGTTTCTGTAACTACAGTTGCACATATTATTCAGAAATTTAAGATCCATGGGACTGTAGCCAAACTCCCTGGACTATGAATGGTAACAAAAGAGCCCAGAAAAAACTTCCAAAGAGATTAAAGGTGAACTTTAAGCTCAAGGAACATCAGTGTCAGATCGCACCATCCGTCGTTGTTTGAGCCAAAGTGGACCAAGGAGGACACCATTGTTGAAAACAAATCATAAAAAAAGCCAGACTGGAATTTACTTGTTGACAAGCCCCAAAGCTTTTGTGAGAATGTCCTATGGACAGATGAGATTTGAACTTTTTGCCAAGGCACATCAGCTCTATGTTCATAGACAGAAAAATTAAGCATATCAAGAAATAACACTGTCCCTACTGTGAAACTTGGAGCAGACTCTGTTATGTTCTGGGGCTGCTTTGCTGCATCTGGCACAGGGTGTCTTGAATCTATGCAGGGTACAATGAAATCTCAAGACTGTCAAGGGATTCTAGAGAGAAATGTGCTGCCCAGTGTCAGAAAGCTTGGTCTCAGTCGCAGGCCATGGTTCTTGCAACAGGATAAAGATCCAAAACACACAGCTAAAAACACCCAAAAATGGCTAAAAGGAAAACATTGGACTATTCTAAAGTGGCCTTCTATGAGCCCTGACCAGGCCTGTTTAATGAGTTTAAAAAATGAGTTTTAAAATAATTCTGTTGAAGCATGGTTTAAAATCAATGTTGGATTTTTATTTGTTCATTTTCATAGAATTTATATTTATTATTACTTTCGTCAGATTCAAGTTATTTCTGTGACAATTGTGGGTTTTTCTTTCATTAACCAAGGGGAACCCACAATTTTGTCCATGTTTGTATATATGGCCACCTTAAAATGATAAAGTAACTGATTACAGAGAATTTCCTAAATTAATTCAGCTTTGTTAGCCACAAGTTCTCCTAATTAATTTTATTTTTGTTCTGCATCTCAGTTTGGTCAACAATACATATTGAGTTTTGAAAAGTCTCTGTGCCTCCTCCTCAATGTGTTTATCCCCATCTTCAGGTTAAGACTTCTAACCCCTACCACATAATGTTCCCAGACTGGCAGGCTTTTTCCAGTGGAACACTGAGCCCTTATGATCTCTTAAAGCCAGCAGTTAGACTGTTGTGCCACTCAACTATGGAATTAGACTACATAAAAGCACAGTAAATTTACCTTTCACAGTAATAAAGTAAATGTTTTAATACCTCTGGAGTGGCCTGACTGTCTAACTGCCTGCTTGTCAAGAGTGAGAGATCATAATTTCAAATCCCATCAACACCACAACCATCTACGGTCAGAAGGCTGAGAATAGACAGTCCTCCCTCACATAAGAGGGGTGTCCTAAAGTCGGTGGTATTAAACAGTAAACAAATTGGAGGGTAAGACCAATAAGCTTACAAAATATTTTAGCTGCAGTAAATTACTAATATGAATTGTTGGCCATACTGAGATACAGACTAAAAATGTGACTACACAAAATTGAGTTCACTTAAAAAAGCACTATGTAATCAGTTGCTTTTTTTTTATTTTAAATTGGCCTGACTCTACGTTTTTTCAGTGATTTATAGATTTAGGAGATTTTCATATAAATTTACACCATGCTTTTGTAATCTGTGGCGTGAACTGTTACGTCTTATGGTTAATCAGTCACATTCAGCGAGACCCAGTTGACAGCAACGCGGTGGCTCTGTGTGAAAATGCAGCACTTAAGCAAGGCCGACGAGTCAGTACTGTCACTGCTGTAATTGGGATTAACATTTGTGATTAAGCAGAAGAGCTCAGTAATGGAAGTGTTCACTTCCCCTCCGCTCCTCTAGCCACGTGCCTAGGGACCTGTGGGAAAGAGCTGCCGTCAGGTCCGACTAACACACTTTCATTTGCTTATTCCTCCATTCAGTCACAGCCCAGGCAGTGCACAATTACAGCATTAGTAACATCAATTAAATCAGTCATCTCACCTTTTTTGCAGACATGCTGTTTGCTATTGTGCTCATTGGGTTTTGTATTGTATATGAAAATAATTGCTCAATGTATTATCTGTGTCTCTTTCTCTCTCGCTTTCAGGATAACATTCTGTCATCTGCCTTTCCAAAGCAAGTGGTTGTATATCGGCACAGAACGAGGAAACATCCACATTGTAAATGTGGAGTCGTTCACCCTCTCAGGATACACCATCATGTGGAACAAAGCCATTGAACTGTGAGTGTGAATTGCACAAACACACACAGACATACTTATCTGCAGCCTGCATTGTGGATGTGTCCTGTAGCAATAGTATTCTTCTAGACCTGTTTTGTGTTATTGATAACTTATACCTGTAAATTTGGAGACACAGAACTGTTCTCTCTTTGTCTCTCTTTGTCTCTCTATCTCTCGATCCCCCTCCTCTTAAATTATTCATTCAGACATTTTGTCCCCGTTTTTGGCCTCCCGAGGTGTCTTTTAGAGCAGTAAGTGCAGGTGTCTGTTTAGATCACTGTAAGCACACACGCAGGTGTCTTTTCACATCAACATTAGTGTGGACAGATGCCTTCTAACCACACACACACACACATACACACCATGTCCCAGTAGACAGACAGGATAGTCAACAGAAGACCTGCTCTGCCCTTTGCTGTTGCCTCTGTAGTGACTGACTAAAGGGGAGAGCCGACAGCGTTTTTGACTGCTTGACTGGGCACACTGTGTCTTCAATACAAGCACACACAAGCACACACACACTCCTCTTAACCTCTTTTACTGAATTTCGATATACTGGCTGCTTTTTGGGACTGTGCAGGTCACTGTCGCAGGTGAGTCTACTGAGTTTATTAACTCACTGCCTTGATTCTTGCACATTCTACAGCTGTTTACCATACAAGAAGTCCTGGAAGATTCTGGAGTGGTCATCTGACTTGAACCCCATAGAAAATCTTTGCAGTTGTAGCAGCAAACCCATGAATATTAGTAAACCAAGTGCTAGCATAGAAGTGTATTTGTGCTAATGTAGCAATAGTTATCAAATGTGGAATTAAATGTGGGACATATTTTTTTTTCAAAAAGGTCATTTTCCACTGACTTTGCAAGGTTTTGGCAGCGTAGGTCATCTTCAATCTAGGGAGCTCTACTGGATGCCCAGTCTGGCCATTCTGTGGTCATAAGCATTTAACTTTGGCCACTTTTTAAAGAGACGAACTGGCACTGTGCTGTCTTTTGGCTATGGATACTGAACTGCATCCAATGGAGGACTGCTGGGAATGAGTGGGATGATATTAACAGCAAAAAACAGCAAAGCCATGCTCCAAAACAGCAGTGGTCAGCTTGAGAGCTGGAGGGCTGAGATCATGCCAGTGTGGGTCAGAAGCTGCCATGCTGCCCCAGGTCTACACAGCTACCGAAATTGGTGTGAGCTGAGTGGGCAGGCCTATCTGTGTTGGCATGGTGACAGTCTATGCCGCGGGAAGTGGAATACTAGGAAGGCATGTTGATATTGTAGGTGTTGTGGCATGATGCCACATTGATATAAACGGGGGCTGTGGCATGTTGCCACAGCAAAAGAGAAGGTGTCATGACACTTTGCAGAGGTTGAAGGCAGCAGGTGGTTGAAGTGCAGTTCCCATCAAATGTCTGAGGACTCCTACTGTATTAAAATATTCAAAATACCTTTATTAGTTAGCTTCTAATAGCTAGAGGGGTGTAAAGCCCCCAAGCATTGAGCTGTGGAGCAGTGGAACTGTGTTCTCCGGGAATGGTGGTGCTCCATCCAATACTTCTGGGATGAGTTGGGTCGTTGGGGATGAGGCGGAATTGCGATCAACCAGCATCCTGACCTCACTAACTATCTTGTTGCTGAGTGCAGTGTTCCTCATAAATCTAGTAGAAAGCCTTCTTCCCTGGACAGTAGAGACAGGTACTCAGGATAGGACAGGATAAACGCTTTTTTAATTCCCTGATTTCTGAAGAAACCATGAATAAGCAAGTGTCTCATTACTTTTGTTCGTATAGGGTATTTTTAACAGTGGCTTTTAAAACGAAAGGTGTCTCATTATGCTTTAGGCTAAACTTACTCTTTATAGCAGAGAAAACAAAGAAGATAGCACTGCAACAATAAAGGAAAAGAACATCCTTCCTCTGAAATAATTAACTACAACAGCAAGAGCAGGGAGGTAGGGCACACTCCTCATAAACATACATCGGCTCAGGTATAACATGTTAGCTTTTGCCTAGAGCACTATTATAAAATATGGTACTTTATACTTTAATATTTTAGAATGTTAAATGAGATTGGAAACTTGGAGCCTGTAGCTCATTTGCGACACATTCCTCCACCACAGTTTAAACTTTCTCAGCTTGAGAACACTTTAAACTGCTCCTGTGATCTTGGTCCAGGGAGAATGAAGTTACAAAGCCAATCCTTTAATTAGATAGGAGTCATACAGTTAAAATCGAAACAATACAAAATGTCTAATAAAGCAGGCAAGGTAAGCATTCCCTAACGCCTGCAGTCATGCCAAGTGGAACACACCCTGGCACTCTCCCCTGCACAGCTGTCCAGCCTTGTGATAAGGGGGCAAAGCCGTGCTTGTTTGGCTCATGCTGTCTCTGGGCCATGGATATTAAAAATGAATGCCCCTCTTGTCAGAAATAGTATACCATTCTTACCATTCAAAAAGAGAAAATGTTAGCCTGTATACAAGATGAAAAACAAGTGATGTTGACTCTTTTTTTTACATAAGATTTGGATTTTGGCACAACCACTGTATAACTGAGTCACATACCCACCACACATGGGGATAGAGGGAATAAAGCAGTAAATTCCATCTCATTTTGGACACTTTGACAAAAGACAAACTGCAGCTCTTATGGGGTTTTTCTGGGGATGCAGTGGTGAGTACCTACAAAAAGTGATGCAAGTAAAGACAAACCGTGAGCCAGCGACAGGACTTGTTACTTGGATACCTTCAGAGGTCTTGTGGGTCTCAGATCTGTTGTTGCGGCACAAGGGGGACGAACTTGATATTAGACAGGTGGTATTAATGTTAGTTTTGAAGATAATGCAATTACTAGGGATGTGCATTTAGTCAAATAATTTGATAGAAAAATTTGGAAACAAACAAAAAAAACAAAAACAAAGCCAAAACAATGACAAAAACAAAACAAAAAAACAAACGGGTTGTTGGCTTAGTTTAAGGGCAAAGTACTGGTGTTTCTGTAGCAGAACAATTTGGCAGCACACTGAAGAATACATTTGAAAACATATTTAAAAATAAAACCTTTTTAGGCAATAGGCTTCTACTGTAGAGCAGCTAATGAGAAGAGTTTTCGGTTGAAGATGAAGACTTGTGTTCTATACTGTCATGATCCGCTGGGTCAGACAATGAGGGTGAACACTCGCAGGGTATGGACCAAAGCGAGAGAGTTTATTAACTCAAAACAGGCAGAACTCAAGAAAAAGCAACAATGATTAACAGGATTAACGATAAACCAAAAGACAAACGTGACAACGAAAACTGGGCAAACAAAAGAGCACACCTGTGGCTGGTGAGAGGCGAGGGCTAGGCTAGCGTGCCAGGGATGAGCCAGAACGATAATGCTAACCTAAACCTACAGGCAGTCCCTGGGGAAAACCGTGAAAACCAAAAGACCGCACTAGTCAGGCGCTTCTGAAACTTCCTCCTAAGCTGAGGGATCCGCTGTCAAACCCAAACAACAGAACCGATACAATGACAGGGCTAGCTTTCTTGAACACAGGCAATACCTAGAGCTCGTACTTGAGCTAACTTCCGTGACTTAGCTTCAAGAACGAAGCGTTGTGAGTTAAGCTCACTCACGTGAACAAGCCCCTACAGATCCCTTCGGTACACTACAACCTCAGGTAATCAAGCAGTCATGGTTCGGCAGATACACTAGAGTCCCTAGGCAAAGGAAGTTAGCCTCTACTACCTGAGGCCGTTGACAAGCCTAACGGATTCAATCTGCACTACGAGACACCAGATCCAGCACTGAGTTGACCTGAGATAAACAGAGTTACACAGAGTTAATTCCCGACACTGGCTGCTGGCGTTAGCCCTCCTTAAATACACCAGCCATAGGTGGAACCCATTAACAGAATGTAAAGTGAAACACAGGAATACAACTCAACAGTGAAGCATGAACAAAACATAAACGTCAACGTAAAAGTCATCTTCATAATAAGAGTCCATGACATGACTGTGACTGAAAAACTCAAAGTCTCTGTGAACCCCTGCGAGCCACGGCACGAGACTGCCCCCGGGGCGGGCGCGGCGACGCGTGCGTGACTATACAAGGGTATTGCTTTTGTTTTTTTTTCTTCAGTAGGCAATGTTAGTTGGTCAACATGATAGTTTCCGACCTTATCTGTTATTAGCTTAACTAGTTACAGCTGCACTTCTCAGTCATGTTTTAAAAAAAGGCCCTTGTCAACATGCTCACTTATCATTAAAGAAGTATTTTCCCTTTTGTTTCAAAGTCGTTTTTTCAAAAACTTGTCATTGTGAATTCTTCCAATCATGACCTAAACATAATGCACATTTCGCTAACCGGACAGCTTTTATTGGCCGAATTGGTCGAGATTACCACATCTGTAACAGTTTATATAGAAGTTGTTTTTGCAAATGACACTATAGAAAATATACAACTATATCCACTACACTTGTACCTAGCCTTTAGTCTCAGCTGTTCAAAATTTACTCTTGGCCCACATGTCTTTGGTCTTTCAATGAGTTCCATGAGTCAAGTGCTCCACTGTGACCCTGATGATCTGGCAATCAGGCTTTCTGTGTCTGAGCAGGAGAGTGAGCATGAGTGTGTGCGTGCACATTTAGACGCCGCGTTCAAACCCGAAGACGGTGATGTATGGCTCTCTCCTTGGCCAAGGTTGAGTAGACATCCGGAGATTGTGGTCCATGCTGTGTTTGCTTGTGTGTGTGTCTGTGAGTGCTGCATAGTGTGTGTTCTGATTTCTGCAGGCTGTATTTATGATGTACATGTTTTCAGGGAGTGGGAGTGATGCTTGTTTCAAAGACTCAATTTGCGTGGCAGGTGTTGATGCTCAAAGCAAGAGGATGCACTCCATTTAAAAATTGAGCAAATTGCATCAAGCTGTAGACGTGAGCCCGTCCTCACTCACACACACACTTACACTCACAAAGCCTGTTAGAGGTATTCTGTCAGTGCATTGTCACTTTTACTTAGTGTTTTTGGCTAATGAGAGAAATGAAATCCAAAATACTTGCTGAATAGTGTGTCTGAATACCACTTTACAGATTCATGTGATGGAAGACCTGCAGACTTTAAGTGAGCAAAACATGGAACGTAGTGGAAGCATAAGCCCTGGGAAAAAAACGGAAAAGCAAGCCAGAGAGAGAGAGAGATTTTGTATTCTGCCCACCCTGCTCTTGTTGCCATGGTGATTTCCTCTCTAAGCCTGGTCTGCTCCTCCTAAAGTAGGAATTGAGGGAGGGAGGGGACAGCTGCTGAAATTAGGAAAGCTCCAAGTCAGGAAGATAGTGCTAACATCCACAACACCAATAAATACAGACTGTCTCTGCCCTCTTCCTCTCTCTCTCTCTCTCTCTCGCTCTCTCCACTTACAGAAACAAACACACACACACACACACACTTTAGTCAGTGTCACAGCACCTTCACCTTGTGAACCAATAGTTTGCCTACAGCACAGTAGGCTCATTTCCCATGGGAGAGGAGCTCTTTCTGAGACATTCCAACACATACACATCACACACGCTTCTGAACGATCAGCACTCACACATACATGCAAACTCTGTGTGTGTATTACTAATGCAAGCTTTGTAGGCATCATTTGATATGTCAGATACATACAGCTGCTAGAAAATAACTACCCATAGGCCATTGTGACATCAAAATGACTATAAAAGGCATCAGCAAGCGGTCGGCTATGAGCACTTTCTTGCGATGCCGTTTGAGTTGCACTAAGCCGGAGATACCGTACTCTCACATAATGACCTTAGTTCATAGCAAGGTCAAGCAGCATGAACCAGAAGCGCAGCTTAAGCATTTACACTGCAGCACGTGTAACAAAAGCTAAAATGAAAAAGAATATAGATTTTTTTTTTTTTTTTTGCTGTTTGCTTTATTTTTTATTGCGCCACTGGCAATTTTCATCAAGGAAAGCTTTGTGTGTGTGTGCACGCAGTATCTGCGTAGTAACGTGTATTTAATGGAGGCATGTAGGTGTATCAGCATTGTCCGATAGCATGAGTTCATTCCCCACGTTGAGTGTGATAAATGTGCCATGTCAGCATGGGTTCACTGCACAAACACGAAACACACACACACACACATGCACATACACACTAACAGATAGCTTGACGCATGCATACCGTGCAATAGCTTGAATGCGGTCTGAGAGAGGGAGAGACATAGAGGGAAGCATAGAATGTTTGGGATACAGAGAGAGATATTCTAAATCACAGTAATTGGGTGTCCTGTGGTTCCAGTGCTTGTTCTAGAGCAGTGAAAGCTAGTGCAATAAGGGACAGGCTTAGGCTTGAATTCCAGTATGTTAATTACACTAAATACAGCCATTGATACGACTGATGTTCTACGCCCTGCATACTTTTTTTCTGTTGCTTTGCTGTGAAAAAAAAATAGCCATCCCTGCATTTTCATACATTTCTTAAATCTCATGCTAAAATCTTAATAGATCCAGGCAATCCAATGGGTAGAGGGATCTTATTTTAGAATGATCTTATTTTTTCCCCTGCTACAGTGATTCTGCCTATACGTCTACTGGGAGCATTTTCTCATTTGGGCTTTTAGAAATACCCCACCTGCTTTTTTATTAAGGCAGCTTTATCTATAAATATACACTATGCTGGCACTAGTCTGGCACTAGACATCTATAAGACTCCTTCGGGTCGATTCATGCTCGGAGGTGGTGTTGTAGCCTGTCGTTTCTTCATCCACACAGTTTGAAACATATGTTAACAGCCAGGTGAGGTGAACTTATCTGTAGCATCTGACTGTGACTAACGTTGAGCGTCTCTGCCACCCCCTGGTAGGTTTATCAGTTCATTAGTATTACAGCGCAGGTTTAAATAATAAATAGTATTATTATAAAAAGTATTATTTAAATAATATTTGTATCTATAGAGTTACTGGTCTGTAGAGTTAGAATCGAACCATCCTAATTTTTAACTCTTTACTCTGGTACCAAATTAAATGGCTAATCTTTAACTTAAGATATTTAAACATTCAAAAGTAATAAGCAATTCAGTTTTTTGTGTATTAGTCCACATAACAGCTTGAGATATAAGGAAGTTCCTTGAGATAATATTTAAAGCAGCTTACTGTCATGTTAAACGGATGACATTTTACCTGTTTCCTCTTAAGGCCATTAGAGTGTGAAAAGGACATGTAGACATATGTAAGTACATTTAAATCAGATTTACATTCTATAGACAAAACATATAAAAATATAAGGTATATCCACAAAACAAGATAATTGTCATGACTGGCTAGATCTGACTATGAGGGTAAAAACTCGCAGGGGATGGCTCGATGCAAGAGAGTTTATTAAAACAATAAACAGGGTAAACTCAAGAAAAAGCAGCAAAGTACAGGGCCAAAGGAAAAAACTAAACACAACTGTGACAGTAACGTGGGCAAAGCAAAGACACACACCTGAGACTGGAGGTAAATCCTGGAGCTAGGCTAGGGTAAAGGGAATGAGCGGGATGTTAAATGAGAACCTAAACCTACAGGCAGTGCCTGGGGAAACTAGAGAAAACTAAAGCAGCGCTCGTCAGGCGCTAGGGAACTTACATGACATGAGAACGAGAGCTGAGAGATCAGCGGCAGACCTGGTAATGAGGCTCGCCCATGAACAATAACGATAATGCACTTCTGAAGAGAGAAAACGTCTCTCCGGCGACCCCGAGGCTTCGTGGACCATACACTTAACGCCAGCGCACGTGGTCGTTGGGCACCCTGACTACGTGAGATAAGTTCAGTACCTAAAGTACCGTGAATACATTCAATATCTTGACTACATACAGTACCATGAAGATGCTCAAAGTTCAATACCTTGAATACGTTCACAAAAGCTCATTCAGGTCACTGCGCTGACTAAGTTCAGTACCTTCAATCGGTTCAGTACGTTCATTTCTCGGCAAAGGGTAGCTAGCGCTAGCCCCTTAAATACCTCAGCCTCAGGTGAAACGTTCATTGAACAAAACAATGAACATGAATCAAACACACAGGACATAAACCAGAGTCCGTGAAGTGTGACATGAACATGAATATCAGAATAAGAATCTGTAAAGTGTGACATGAACGTGAATCAGATTAGAGTTCTCATAAGAGCCTGTACATAAATCTCTTCTTTTGCTTATAATCACAAGTGATATTTTAGCACAAGGTTCAAATTCTACATGCTTCTTAATCACCAGTAATTTGCAGGTGCAGCAAAACTGTACAATCTGTGACCTCGACTTCATGAGGTCTCTGTATGAGCTTCTGTTACTGTCTCATTTTGCCTCTTCATTATTGAGAAACAGCCTAAATGTGAGGTTGCTGGCTGCTTATCAATAGAGGTACTTGTGTTCTCAGAGTACACTCCAGCAAGTCTCAGTCAATAGCACATACAATAGCACTCAGAGTGCACAAGCACAGGGAATGACAAACTGCTCATATTTGAAGGACCCCCTGACTCAGCCAGCTCATATAGATAAGACAAGCAGTTGTGGGAAAGGGGAGGATGTAGGAACAGTTCGGCTTTAATGTTTCACCGCTATCCTGTACTTGTGCCCTCCGAGTGCACTTTGCGTCGTTCACTGATACATCTGCTTGAACTTCTCTCTGTCTTGGTTCCCCCTTAGCTGAAATGGCACTGTGTAGCTTGACTGCGTGCTGCGCAGGGAGGGAGGACCCCTGTCTGCAGCATGTCTGTCACTTTCACAGACGGCCAAGGCCGTGCTCGAGACAAGCGAGCTGGCATGCTGGGTGGAAGCCCGAGGGGAACAGAGCAACAGGCCCCGTGTCTGTCAGCCTTACGGACGTCCGACATGCTGCCTGCTAGGACTTGACCTATTGATTGGCAGGAAAGCATCATGTTGTGTAATTGGGAGAGAGAGAGAGAAAGAGAGAGAGAGAGAGAGAATGAATGATTGATTGCAGGTTGAATATCATGCAGTAGAACATATTGGCGTTCCTGTCTAAACAAAGCTGCTGTGTGTCTTTGTAATGATGCTGTGTTTGGCGTGGGGTGAGCTGTAATTAGACTCTGTGTAGCACAGTGTGATAATTAGTGCAGTTTCATTCTGAACTCTGAATTGATCATACATTTACCTGGTTGCAAGAAATATTGTGCACATCTGAGCACGTGGAATCTCCCTAGGCCTTATTTTACATTAATGCTGTACTTTGTTTTTGTCAAAGCCATGGGCGAGGCCTTTTGTAAAAGGCTGTAGGGTGTCCCATTTCTTTAAATTTCCCTACTAAGGGTGCTGTTGAGCGTCCTCTACAAGCACTTGATATGCCCCTATCGTAGGTCTGCATCAGATCACACTGTCATGAAGGCAGTTTACGTCCAGTGACGTTCCTCGCATTAACCCATCGAAAAAAAAAGCAGCAGTGTTGTGTACTGGTGAAGGGACCTGAGGCGTGTCCCATTTCTGCTCTAAACTCTCTGACACCTTAAACACCCACAGCCTTTTTACCTGCCCTTCGACAACTTCATAAACGTGCACTTCCAGGAGGGACTTAGGGCTTAGGGTGAGAATTAAGGCAAGGTCATGATTTTGTCATTTTTGGTATCAAGCTTGCATTGTGCCTTTCTGGTGCTGTTGCCACCTGCAGTCTGGGACGATGTCCATGTTTGTACAAAATCTTTTTCTGCTAATTTTTCTTTTTTTGTTGTTGTCATTATGTGAATTTATGAGTATTTGGAGAAGGTGTAGATTATGTAGGTGTTAATCAGTCTGTCTTCCTCTAGGAGGGCCATGCTGCTATATTCCCACTCCTGTTTGGCATGCTGCATGCCACCGGAACAAGCTCACTCAAGCCCTCTTCTCAGCTCCCCTAGAGACACACATGCCTCCATCTTTCTCTCTCGCCCCATGCCTCCCTCTCTCATGCTCTTTCTCATGCTCTCCCTGCCTCCTCTGTGCTAGTCTACAACATGTGCACATAGACAAACACAGACAATTGAGTGATGTCTCTGCTCTCTGTGCCAACTGTTATTCTTTCTTCTTCATCAGTTCTAAATCATCAGGGGCTCTTTACTTAACACAGTCTCATCCCTTTGTTCTTTCCTCCTTTCTCTCCCTATTTCTGTTTCTTTTTCTATTTAAAGGTCCTCCAAGGCCCACCCTGGCCCTGTCGTCCACATAAGTGATAACCCAATGGATGAAGGCAAGGTAAGTGTATGAAATGTAATTGAACGTCTCTTCTTCTTTTTTTCTTTTTTTAAAATATATTTTTAGAGTAGTTGGTACAAGTACAATTGTGACTAATGAATGTCCTCTGGGTCATAGCAAAATTATTCAGCATGTGGAGTTGAAGCTTTCTGTATGCTGCTGTATATTTATTTACTCTTCTATTACAGAGCTCTTATTATTGGCTGCTCTGTGACGTCCTTCAGGGAGTTCAGATTTTTGAAGGCTTTTTATTAATTAGTTTATTATTCACAATAACAATAAAAGTTGACTCAAATGTGAAGTATATCTCCCATTGTATTTTTTATTTCTTTTTACACAATTTGAAAATACCAGCTGTCCTTTACATTGTGTTTAAATTTCATAATGAATGGGCCAATTGAAATGGCTCGGTGCTGCCCTCTTGCTAGGGACCTGGTTTCTGATAAAGTGCCTCGCTCATCTCCCCACTTCATATGAGCGTCCCATCAATCTAGCCCAGACCCACTTAACCCCCAGCAGGCAATAAAGAGGCTCAGCCACTTCTTCCCCACATGGACATTGGTACTTTGCTCATTTGTCCTCTCTGTCTTTGGACTTGGGCCCTGTCCACATGTATCCGGACATTTTTATATACCTTCGCTTTTAATAATAATCGCTTGCATGCGCATTCTAGCCCTGTATGAGTGCAGAGGTTTAATCTCAAATTACACACCACTCGCGATACATGATAATGTGCAGTTAATCTAAATAGAGCATTATGTATTTGTAATAGAACGGTATTTACAGTTATCTGCATGTAGATGCTGTAGTTTTATGACTTGTAGTAGTTCACTATATAGGGAGTAAGGAGGTATTTCAGATTCCCATGGAAATTCCTATTCGTTGTGATGTCAGCATTTTCATACATTTTCATTTTCCCCTTCCACAAAACAGCACTGATTTTCCAAAAGCTTGAAAAGCTCAGTTTTTAGTGACCAAAAATGGCTCTTTTGTGTGACTTTTTCATATTTTTTCATATATTTTCATTATACAGGTACAATTGATTATGTTTTCATTCATTCAATTTAACAGTGAGCATTCAGCACCAATGTTGTCAGAAAAAGAAACATCCAGTTGGCAAACGATGGAAAGATCTACATGTAGATGGGCCATTCTGATAGTTGTGTGCTGTAGTTCCAGTTTTAATGCAACTATAGAGCCGGATAGGCTATAACCCTCAGTTTGTGCCGTTTCTTTAGTGCAAATATTAGCTAGTGTGCTGTTTTATATAAACATGTATACATATGTACTGTGCAAAGGTCTATTATTGGTTTATAAAACTATATATAGAGAATATACAGGGCAGTGCAATGCTCATAGTCTTTAAAGTAAGTCACAGGTAAAAACACAAGCAGGAAGATGCACTTGAGATACATCCATGAAATCCAGGGTGAAAAAAACTAGAAAGCAAGTTTGATTAAAAACAAAGAAATGTTTACTGGCCTGTAACATATCCTGCATTAATTAAATTTAATTTTGTCTAATAAAATATTAGATTAAGAAAATGTTAATGCAGTTGTAGAGCCGGATAGGCTATAACCCCCAGTTTGTGCTGTTTAGTGTAAATATTAGCTAGTGTACTGTTACAGAGTAACCAGTGCTGTCTATTTAGCTTTTCTTAGTTAGCTAACATTAGTGGCCTACGCTGTAATATAATAAAATAATCAATAAATTAATTAATTACTAGCCATTTTAGTCTATTTATGTTGGATTATTTTTATAGTAATTTTGGAATTAAATCACGTTGTTGTTCAAACAGACAATCGTGCCGAAAACTGTAACTTCTCTTTAACCTTTTTTCCCCCCCACAGTTCATGTTCCTGGAAAAGCCCTGACCCATAAAATCACTTTCAGCCCAGCCACGTTCTGATCTGTAATCTGTAATCCTTGTGCAGGTCACAATCCAACTGAGTGACAACCTCTTTTTTCCCCCTCTCATTCTCTCTGTCTGTCGCTCTCCCTACCTCTCCCAGCTCATAATAGGATTTGAGTCTGGCATCGTGGTGTTGTGGGATTTGAAATCAAAGAAGGCTGACTACCGCTACACTTATGATGAGGTGGGTACAGCCTCTCTCCTGCTTCTTCTGGCGGGCTCGCGACAGCGACAGTATTACGGATATGAGAAAGCAGAGATCAAATATTCATAAAGGGGGCTTGATATAAATAGGTGAGGGAGGCTGCTGAGGGCTCTTTGGCTTTGCATGTGTATTGTTTGGCTTTGAAAGATGACATCAAGAGAGAAGCATCATCTCAGAGGAAAGAGGTTTGTGGGAATGGGTGTAAGTGATATGTTGTGTGTTCTGTCATCTGAGGCCCGGTTTGGCCATATATTAGAAGTGTTTGTTATAGAAAGTCGCAAATGAGGTTACAGAAATGCTTAGTAAAGGCTGGGGTTAAAAGGTGACAGTGTCATGGTTTAACAGTTAGTCACAGTGAGTAAGCGGACAGTTGCCGTTTCCAAAATACAGATGCCACCTATCACCACCTTCTAACATCCTAATAAGTATGATATTTTTGACTACATTTGCATTTTTCATTTAATGCTTCACTGTTTGCTCCGAAAATATCCTTAGCTACAAAATACAGAAGTCAGGCCACAATACTCAACATACACTACACTCTGCCTAAGTACTCTTGGAAGAGATGGGTCTTCAGTCTGCGTTTGAAGACAGCGAGTGACTCTGCCGTTAGGACACCCAGGGGAAGCTCGTTCCAACACTTCGGTGCCAGGACAGAAAAGAGCCTGGATGCTTGTCTATAGTGGAACAGCTTTTGACCATTGCCATTAAGTACAGAGGAGCTGGTTCATACTTGGCTTTGTAGGCCAATGTCAGGGTTTTGAACCTGATGCGGGCAGCTACAGGAAGCCGGTGAAGAAAACGCAGCAGAGGAGGAACATGGCTGTAGTTTATTATATTGTGTTTTCATGTATTCTACCTATATTTTGGAATATGCTGGCAACATAAAGTAATCCGATTGACTAGTTCTTGATGTATTGAACATATAAGTTAAATATGACTTATAAGGTTTTGCTTCATCACTTCAACTGTGCACATTGTTAACATGCATGTCAGGATGTACCACAAGAGGCTGAAGTGCCACTCCAGTTTAAGCAGATTTGATGACTTTTGTCAACAGTAGCAGTCAGCTTACATTACTCATTACGTTCTACATGTTGTGCCCTAGGCCGAATGTAGCACAAGGGAATTTAACCAAACGCACACACACATAAGGAGTCAAATCAAATCCATCCTTATTCTTCCATTCTCTTTCTCTACCCCCGTCTCTCTCCTTTATTTCTCCTTCATGCACCCGCCTGCTCTCTATTTCCCATTCCTGCATTGCTTTTTGTCTCTCATTTAGCTTTCCATCTTTGCCTCTCATAGACTCATTGTGTGCTGCATATGTGTGTGCATGTGTGTGTGTGTTAATTTCTCAGGAGAGAACTCTTCGGTACTTTGATGAATGGCTCAGCTTTTGTGGACATCTGATGTATCCCTCCCCTCATTTACCCTGATTGATTAATACCGCAGAGAGATAAATGCCCCTCAGCTCCACGCCCAAACTCCAGGGCATTAAAGTGCCATTTTGGCTCAGTTGGCCTCAGTCCTTGGCACAGCATGCTTCTGTCACCTCTGCTGTAGTGCTTCTTTGGTGATTCACTACATGGTTAACACCACACTCTTAAAAAAAGGTTCTTCAAAGGTTAGAACCATGGCAACTCAAGGAATCATGTGTGAAACTTGCACAGAGTGTAGGCTTGAGCTTGACAGTAGTATTGTGAATCACAGGTATGTGTTGCAATTGCCCGTCAAGGCTAATAAATTAAATGTGCGGAAAAACAGCTTTAAGATGCACCAACGTATCATAAGTGTATCATAATTCTTGTTTTGATTTAATGTGTAGTCCGTTTTCTTATCAGTGTACATATTTTCAAAACATTTTGTAGCAGCTCAAGGCAGCACATTTGTGCTGTGGTTATTCTCCTGAAATGGATACGGTTGTGTTTACCATCTTGCGTGCACAGAATATCAAATAAAACATTAATGAGGGCATAAGTGATTTTGACCATGTAGTTACATTAAAGCTAATAAAATTCATTAAAAAATGCCAGCGCTTTATTTTGTAATTAATAGCTTACTAATAATAAGCTGCAGTGCAAGTAAAAGAAAGTGCTAGGAACTGATTTCATATAGTAAATTAACAAGAAGCAATTTATAAGCTTCAAAATACACATTTATTGAACCTACAGTAAAAACCATACCAGTAAAAGTCTTACAGGTTTTTATGGTGTTACAACATTACCTGCCATACTGTGACTTGGTACTAAGATAAGGAGCCGCCTCTCAGTCTCAGCCTGGGAGTGCTCTTGGTTCTTTCTTTGTTAAAACACACTGAAAAAGCAGGGTTTTTTTGCTGTCATGTTTTAGTGCACTTCCATTTCTATTATTTTTATAATTATATAGGAATCCAACTACTAATTATTTATATTATTAAATAATCTATAGACTTCATAGGTCATTTAGTTATTTGACTAAGAAATCTACCATACAGTCTGTGTTTCACTTTAAATTAAACAGCTTCTGTTACTATGCCTTTAAGATTGATATAAGACAAATGGGATCTGTTCTGATTGGCTGCCCTGCCTCCACCTGTCACTGTTTATCCCCGCCCATTCATAGTGCGGTTCTCAAGCGTGTTTTATACCTTCTAAAAGTAATCAGACATGAAACACCATTAAGAACTGCACTATGAATCGGCGGGGATAAACAGTGACAGGTGGAATAGGCAGAGATATGTTAATGAGTTGTCGACTGTTTTTGCAACTTAGGTTCTATGTATAGATTGGGTGGACCTGGGAGCGAATGGTAAACAGAAACTTTAACAGCATTTACATATTACTTTAAATTCTGTGGTGTTATTTCTTTTTCAATTGTTCTTAATAGCGACCCTTTAAAGATGTGTTGTGCAGTGAAATAATAGAGGTACATCATCCCTGTGCTTCCTGTAGGAAATGTCAGTCTATGAGAATTATTGCATGTACAGAACATTACAGAACCTCTTTAATGACTAATCAGTTTTACTGTGTAATGGTTGCAGCCTAATTATTATTTGTTATTATTAAGGGTTATTGTCAGAGTATATTTTCTGTATTCATGTGCAATCTACCCCGGGGCTTCTTGCCGATTAAGTAATCAGTGAGGTCTGGAGCCTGAAGTTAGCTGCACACTGAAAAGCCAGATATGTTTAGATGATTGCGTCATTGTGTGAGGGGATGATGGATGAAAAGATGGAGACTCTTCAAGCAGGAAAGATGGCCAGAGGACTGGAGGACATATAGACAGATGGAGGGTCACTCCCCTGGTGCAGGTGGCATATGTGTGTGTATGCGTGGTGAAGAATATATGGTAGCATAGTGTTGCATTGATGGCTGTGTTACCCTGATTGAGGGACCTGGCCACCTAATGAAACCTTCTACCTGGAGTTATTCATCCTTCTGTTTCCTCACCAAACAATCCATCAGGTCCCCACCATCTGGTGTATAACTGAGCTTATAGAAAGTGCTGCATAAATTAGCAATGAGTTACAATCCTCTGTGGATGTTTTTGTTTCCATCGGCGAAGGCTTTTGTTAGTCAGTTCTTGCCACATAATGATCGAACGGTTTTAATAAGCTCTTAAATTCAAAGGTCCAGTACGTAAGCACACTTGTACGTTTCTCACTCATGGCATACCATAATGTGTTGTAATTAACATGTCAGTCTGAATAGTTTATTGTGGTTGGTGAGTGGTAAATTTGCATAATATGCCATAAGGTTCAACATTCTGACATGAGTAATATGAACTTTAATATAACAAGCATTGAACTAATTGCTAAGCTAGCAGTACTTTACAGCCTAGTATATAGCAATTTAATGTTAATCACAAGGAACATGAACCACTCACTGAATATTCAAGAATACATTATACAATCACTAAACCCACCAGAACAGTGTTTATTTCAAATTGCGGGCTCTGACCCTCTAGTGGGACAGTCGCCCTAGTATACGGTTAGTTACAGCACAGAAATCTTGCTTTGCCAAAGAAGAACTACATATCATTAGCATAGTTTTCTAGTGAAAGAGCGACTGACTGACTGACAAATGACAACTTTTTTTGATTGATAAAAGACAACTGCCGACACTGACTGACTGTCAAATTCAGACTTCTCGCACTACACACAGCCTGTGGTAAAGTCACCCATAGTGAATTCCACACAGTGTGGAACATAAACCATGGCCAAGTGTATAAAGAAAAGTACCGTAGTAGTAAAGTGAGGTCTTTACGATCTCTCAGAATCCCTGTCAGATCTTACTGTTTGAGAAAAATCCCACCCCTTCCTGAAACTGAGATTTTAATTGGTCCTGCCTCTGAATTTCCATCCCCTGGTGTAAAAGTCAAGTCGAGTCAAATTTATTTGTATAGCGCTTTTTACAACCGTTGTCATCACAAAGCAGCTTTACATAATTAGTAAAAGACGGAGACAAAAAAAGAAATAACGTAACACATGAAGGATCAAAGACCCCTAGTGAGCAAGCCAATGGCGACAGTGGCAAGGAAAAACTTAGGAGGAACCAAGACTCACAAGGGGGACCCGACCCATCCTCCTCTGATCAGAACTATTTAAACATTATTGATAAAAATTACCAAACCATTTATACTGTTGAACTGCTCTGATCATAATCATAATATATTGATCATGATGTAGATAGTTAATAGTGGTGATATTTATAGTGGTAGATAGTTAAGAGTCCCATTTAGGTTTTAACAGGTAGGAGGGTGAGCTGCTGGTCTGGTATGGGTGGTGGTGGGTGGGGGGCCTGATGGTCGAATTGGTAGGTGGCAGCTGATCTGACGCAGATAGAGTGGACCTCAGCGGGCAATCTTCCAGCAGGTCGGGCAGGTAAAAAGTGAGAGTTAGTTCTGAGAGGATTTTATAGAAAGCGGAGAATGTTAAGAGGTATCATAGTGTTTCGGGCAACTCCGGCAGGTCTGACTATAACAGCCTAATTAAAAGGAGAAAGCCAGAAGGTAACACAGACACGGAAGCGCCCTGAAACGCTAGCGTCCATCTGCTCCACCATCCACAAACCTAAGTGATCGCGTGCAAGCAGAGAGACAACAGCTCCAGCATCTCAGTGTACTACAATTCCCTGTGTCCATGAACCCCTGTACCTACAACCTTTATCTAAGGGGAAACATTAATTACCAAAAGCTAAACTAAACAGATGAGTTTTCAGCTTAGATTTAAAGATTGAGACTGTGTTTGAGTCCCGAAATTTATCTGGAAGGTTATTCCAGAGTTGGGGGGCTTTATAAGAAATGGCTCTTCCCCCTGCTGAGGTTTTCTGAATTTTTGGAATGAGTAAGAAGCCAGCACCCTGAGATCTAAGTAGTCTTGTTGGTTTGTAATATGTAATAAAATTCCGCAGGTACTCAGGAGCGAGGACATGTAGGGCTTCATATGTTAATAGAAGAATTTTGTATTCAATACGGAATTTAACTGGGAGCCAATGAAGTGCTGATAGAACTGGACTGTTCTAATTTTCTAGTTTTAGTAAGGACCCTGCTGGGCTGCTGGGTTTGATTATCTTCCTGGTCATTCTCATAGATCAGTGTCAGTGGTTAGTTATCAGCCCATGGGCCCTGTGTTTGACATTCCTGCCCCAGTAGTTCCTTGCAAATTGGACTACACATGGTATTAAGCCATTTTACGTGTGGTTCCAAACTTTAGGGAGTGAAACTATTGCATTGCAAAGTGTTTTACCACTTTACATAACATTACATGAAAGTTTCCTCATAAGTCTGCATGTCTGTAAGTTATCTTAGAGGATAACGTAGGCTTTAAGCGCTAGCCTGTTCACACTAGCTAGGGCTATTTTTCTGAGTGGACAGCCAAGCACTTCTGCAAGTAGCTCTGCATAAGAGCATCTGCTAAATGCTATAAATGTAAATGTAAGGCGTTTAACCAACTGCAGTTCCCGAACCCACATCCTGTGCTCAGTGGTAACATAAAACTACTGTTTAGCGACCTTGTGGAATGGGATGCAGCTTTGTTTATTTCCACAGGAGCAGAGCTCAGTGAAGTGTTTTAGATCAGAAGGGGGAAATAAGTCCGCTTCACTTCTACACTGCACTGCTGGAGCTTCCATGAGCGTTCCAGTGTTATTCATGTGGCCTTTCACATGGTCACACACACAGCAAGCGGTGTTACGGGTGCAAGAAGTGCAGTTGTGTGAATGATGAAGGATGTGAAGGATGTTGATGTCAACCTATAAGTTAAAAAGTATTAGTTTTTTATACTGAGTAGTTGTTTCCCTGTCATTTCTTGGTGATTGTCATGCAGAAAGTAATGGTTCAGGGAACGTCGATGCGATTCTGAAATGATTATCAATTCACCTTGATGCATCTTTTTAATTATGCAAGATTTCTTTTGCTCACTGTGTGACTTAGTACTTAGTAGTTAGTATTTAGGTTGGGTTAAGTTAGTATCTGCAATGATCCATAATGAATATAATTGTAATATCTTCTATTAATTGAACAAATGGAAGTGATGTGGCAGATCAGCTGGAAGGTTTTGCAGTGAGTCTGTGGTGAAAAAAACGTAGTAATGCGTTACCCTCCCTACTAGCCTTAACAGAGTGGGCAACTTCAGCACTCGCTGAAAGGCCAGGTTTTCACATGTAGAAATGTACTCAGTTCAGCAACAACAGCCATGCTGGAGCATTATCAGTATCTAAAGCTAAACCTTTCTCAGTGATCTGCCATTCCCCTGCTCCGTTCTGCTACAGCTCAGCCAGATCTGCACTCGTGTGGCTTTTATTCCTTGCTCTTATCTGGAGCACATGAGACGCTAGCTGTCACTCATCTCTGATAAAATTTGTAGTTATGGTGACATCAGATACTGTGGTAATGGATGTCCACACATCACATGTTACACCTTTCCTACCTCTTCGCTTGTAGTATTTGATGATCTTGAACGCCTTCTGCATGTGGGTCCTGGCATGGAAAGGTTTGGGAACCACTGGTTCTAAAGTACATTGTACAGTCAGTGTGCATTCTGTAATATAGACTCGGCAGGGAGCAGCAGTTCAGTGTGCAGCTGTGGATTAGTGTAGATTAGGAGCGTGTGTGTGAGTTAACGATGTTTAGGGAAAGGCCATTGCTGTCTGCTTTCTGTTCTTGTTCCTGACTTTTGCTGGCTCCCTACGGCCCACTGAGCTCCCTTAACAGCAACAGTCTGGCTTTAATTGGGCCTGAGGGTAGGTAAGCAAGTGCCTGTGTGTGTGTGTGTGTGTGTGTGTGTGTGTGCGCGTCTCAGAAACATGACAGTTGGCCAGTTCCATGCCTCTGTCCCATGGCTTGGTCCGATGGATAGGAGAGCTGTTTTCGTTGCAGATGGAGGAGATGGAGAGAAAAAACAGAAAAGAGGTGAGAAAGGAAGGAGACTAGTTTCTATGGAATTCTGTCAGTTTTATGTATCTTCTTAGAAGAGCTAGCACCTTCTGATCCATGCAACCCATCCTTCCACTTACTGTTTCTCTATATTTCTCATTTTACCCCTTTCACATGTGCACACACTCCTGCACACTTAACACCACTAATTAGAATAATGGTGTGTAGCTTAACAAAATAATATATTTATTATTAAAATACATTTTTAGATATTTTAAACCAGTAGACAGGGGCTACCAAGCTACCAAGAAGATTGATCAAATATTTAAAGCATCTGGTCAAGGTGCAACTTGCTAAGGGACATATTAGGGACAAAACCAAATATTAGATGTGCTGTATGTATATTTTTGATTCTCTATACATAGTTTTGACTGTGGTGATTTCAGAACACCCAAAACTAAAACTTGCACCAAATATGTGGGTATATATTTTGTGCACTTATTCAACCCCAGACAAACAACAGCTCAAAAGAAATCACTGAAAGACCAATATTGTTATTCTGACCATGGGCCCTGAAGCATGGGCTTTTCTACTATTCTACCAGTACTCACAGTGTTTATACAATCAGGAAGATGTACGCTAAAGAAATGCTGGCGACGCTCTGCTGCCTCTCTGCGCTCTCCGCCTTATAATTGCTTGTGCGTCGATCATCCTCAGAAGTGTTTTGTTCTTACTGCCTTCTCTCCCCTGTGATACGCTAATGTAAGCACCCACTGCTGCATAGCCCAAAGCGTCTAGGTGTGTGTTCAATCTCCCTCAAGCCTTTTCGCTGGGGACCAAATATTATGTAAGCAGCTTAGTTCTTCATAATCAGATTTGCGGGGCGTGATAAATGCTGATCTGTCTGTGTGGGTATGTATGTGTAATGGCTGATTGTTTGATATGAGTTGATAAGGCAGAGATATGCCAATCCTGCCTCCCCGATGGTCCTGTAACGGTGCAGCCGTTTCATTGATTAGTTTGGGCTGCTGGAGCAGCGAGTGCCTTCCCAGCTCCAGAAATAGAGACAGAGCCAGCACGATTATGCTAAAGCAGGAGGAGACTTTGCTTAATTAGAAAATAATGAGAACTCCGTTTCACCTCTCTCTTGTGCTGGCTTCTCTCCCCTCTTTTCATTCTCTTTCTCTCGCTCTCTCGCACGCACATGCACTCTCTCCCTGAGGATTCGCTCTCATTGCATCACTGTTGAGGTTTCGATTAGAGAGTTTTAAAGAGTGAGCTTCTAATCTTCTCCAGTTCCAGCTTTCTGCCTCCAACACCTTCCGAATCTACCTACCTCATTCCGTTCCCTGCTGCAGGACCTGACCTATCTGCTTAATGTACTACTCCAGGCCCACCAATGTAGAATTGCAGTTAGAGAGCATGTTTTTGGCCGTTTTCAATGAACTGCTGTGTCTGCCGTCTGCATACTAAAACCTGCAAACTTGGGTTAGTAGAGTTTTGGTCTGTGATCATGGATATGTATATATGTATATATATATATATATATATATATATATATATATATATATATATATATATATATATATATATACTCTTTTAACCGAGTTCATTGAAAATGGCTAAAACATGCTCTCTAACTGCAATTCTAAATTGGTGGGCCTGGAGTAGTACATTAAGCAGATAGGTCAGGTCCTGCAGCAGGGAACGGAATGATGTGTGTATATACAGTGGGGCAAACAAGTATTTAGTCAGCCACTGATTGTGCAAGTTCTCCTACTTAGATGGATGATAGAGGTCTGTAATTGTCATCATAGATACACTTTAACTATGCGAGACAAAATGAGAAAACAAAATCTAGAAAATCACATTGTAGGATTTTTAAAGAATTTATTTGTACATTATGGTGGAAAGTAAAGATTTGGTCAATAACAAAAGTTTAACTCAATACTTTGTAACATAACCTTTGTTGGTTGAGGTCAAACGTTTCCTGTAAGTCTTTACCAGGTTTGCACACACTGTAGTTGGTATTTTGGCCCATTCCTCCATGCAAATCTCCTCTAGAGCAGTGACGTTTTGGGGCTGTTGCCGGGCAACACAGACTTTCAACTCCCTCCACACATTTTCTATGGGGTTGAGGTCTGGAGACTGGCTAGGCTAGGCCACCTTGAAATGCTTTTTACAGAGTCACTCCTTTGTTGGCTGAGCAGAGTGTTTGGGATCATTGTCATGCTGGAAGACCCAGCCATGTTCCATCTTTAATGCTCTCACTTAAATCTCACGATATATGGCCCTGTTCATTCTTCCCTTAACATAGATTAGTCGTCCTGTCCCCTTTGCAGAAAAACAGCCCCAGAGCATGATGTTTCCACCCCCGTGGTTCACAGTAGGTATGGTGTTCTGGGGAAGCATTCTTCTTCCTCCAAACACAATGAGTTGAGTTTTTACCAAAAGGTTCTATTTCAGTTTCATCTGACCACATGATATTCTCCCAATCCTCTTCTGGATCATCCGTATGCTCTCTGAAAAACTTCAGACGAGCCTGGACATGTACTGAAGTTTACTCAGAATGGTGTAAGAAAGTGAGTGGCAGTTCTGGGAAAGCAAACATCTTCTTAATGGGAGAGATCAATTGACTGGTTTGAGCGACAGAAAGGCTGCAGTATCAAAAAACACTCAACACTAAACAATTGAAAATAATAAAATAATAAAACTAAACACTTATGATTTAGATTCTGAAATATTTAAGATGAAAAAGCAAATCTTCAGTCTCTTTTTTCTGCACAACAAATAGCTAAATGGTCTAAAACAAAAGATCGGCCTGACATATATAAATCACAGGGCAGATGAGTGGTAATGACAGGCCAAGCAGAGATATACGTAAAATATATTAAGAATTAGCCTGTAAATAGACTTTTCTGAACCGTTGTTATTGCTAGGCTAACTTACCACCCCCTCTGTCGCTTCAGCTTGTTTCAACAGTGAACCACCAGCGCATGCTGATGATTCGACTTGTCTTAGACCTTTAGATTGCACGTGTTTATCATTTTGAAATATGTTTGTATTTTGCTCTTATTGATTGGGATAACAGGTGTTTTTGAAGAGACACAAATTTTACATCATTGATGCTTGTGTGTGATCTGTTGTTGTTGTTGACTGGTAATTCCATCAATTGCGGTTAGTACTTTTTTTTTATATTTGTTGAAAATTCCATCAAATGTTGATATTTTTATATCAGTAATGTATTGTAGTGTATGTAGCAAATGGTTAAAATGACCTTGTTTTTTCTCTCTATTCTCTATGTCAGTCTCTCTCTCTCTCTCTCTCTTTTAATTTTTTTTTTTTTTATTGGTTCCAGGCGATCCATTCTGTGGCCTGGCACCACGAGGGGAAACAGTTCATCTGCAGTCACTCAGATGGCACACTGACCATATGGAATATAAAGTCCCCAGCCAAGCCTGCACAGACAATCACCCCACATGGTGAGAGACACACACGCCCACACACGCACAAAAAATGATTCATCCTCTGCAGAAACGCAGTGGTAAATCAGATCACTAATTTCATAGCAATTTTTACAGCAGTCGTCAGATTTAAGTTTTATTGGCAATTACATGCCCTTGTTTCATATTTGTTTTTAAATCAAGAAAATTAGGTTTTTAGGATTATTACACAAATGTTCTCCCTCTTTTTTCGTCACCCACTCAAACATACGCGCTCAGACTCTAGATTGTTAGGATGCTGATGTTCCAGGCCGTGGATTACAGAACTAATCTCTATCATCTCTGTTTCAAAAGGTTACATCATGCATCTCTCAGAAACGCTTGTCAATTTCTTTCTGTAATTTGATTTTTTTTTTTTTTTACCCATGCAAAGCAGCTTACGCTAATCAATCCCCCCCCCTCCCTCATTTTCATTTTAAGTGAAGTTTTAATTTTCTACGTTGGTTTTGCTTGTCTCTTGAGACCTCCTTTGTTGTAATAAGGTGGGTAGTTGAGAAGCCATTGGACCTGGAGCTTTTGCCCATAGAGAAAAGCCTCTGTCTGTGCTATTGAAGATACGCTTTTAGAGCCCTCGCTTAATCCACAGCCTCACGTCCTGTTGTCCTCTACCTACCATATGTTCTCAAAGCAAGAGGGAAAAAGAGAGGGGTAAGCAGACGGAGAGAGTAATTCACTGTTGCTCTGGTGCTTCATAAGTGACTGAAATCAGAGGAATTTTTTTTTGTACGTAATGTTGCTTTTAGCCTTTTATTGGTTCTTACCATTTTTTCAGGGACCATTTGTAGAGTATATAATGGCCTCCCTGCTTACAGTTACCTGACATTTTTTTTATTCTGTAGGGATTAATTACTTACTGGCCAAAGTTTTCAAGTTCCTTCATTTGAGGACATTTTTTTGTGGATGTCCTGCATTCTTCTGAACCCAAGTTCACTTTTGCTGCCGAGTCACAGTGTGAGAATGTAACATTAAGGGCAAAAGAGAGCGAGTGAGGAAAAAAGGTAGGTGAGGGAAAAGAGATGGGGGATTTGGAGCAGACCTATTCAATTTGTCTGCTCTGTTTCTATTTCAGGAAAGCAGCCCAAGGATGGAAAGAAGCCAGAGCCATGCAAACCCATTCTCAAAGTAGAGTACAAGACGACGAGAGCAGGGTATTGTGAACAATTTTTGTATTACTTACATAAATATCTACATTAGTATTTAGAATAGTTAAATAATACAGTACAATTATTTGATTCAAGATGATTATTTGATTAAAGACAAATCACTATAAGTTAATTGAGGAGTTGGCTGTTTGCACAATGACTAGCTTTCAAAAGTTTGGAAATCACTTTATTAATTACTTATTAATGTTTGTTGTTATTGTATTAACAACCGCAGCTTTATGTGGATTGATATATTCTATACTAGTCAACAACAGGAATTTTATCGTGGAATGTTTTAGGCAATATTTCTAATAACCTCAACATAATGGTGGGCATTATGACAATAAATAGTGTTGTCTTATACATTCATCACATTATTTTAATAATAGGACATTTTGACCATATCATGGACGTCATCAGTAATTGTAGAACACCAACCAACTACATATTTTACCCAGCTCTGTTAATTTAATTTGGTAATTGATTTATTTGTGAAGTTGCCAATAAACCGCTTGCAAGCCACAAAACTGTTGAAAAAATAGAATATTTCAAATGTTTTTGAAAAGTGGTTTTAAACATTTGAACACTAGTGTCTGTATTTTAACATGATCTTTTTTAAACGCATTGACAAGGCTTCTTGTTAAAGGCTTTTTATGTTAAAATGATTTGTTTAATCAGTATCAAAAGTTAATTTAAATCTGAGGCTCTGTTACACTTTGTATTTAAAAATTTATACGGCCTTTATTTCCACGCCAGATCCATTTCGGAATATTAAAACAGTAGAGCAGACCAACAGCGTGTAGGGCCTTTGCCTTTAGAGTGGAATCCAGCAAAGAAAGATGTATTTAAGCCTTTTGACCAACAGTTGATAGTCATTCTAGTCTAATTGACAGGCACACCCTCAAGCAAAGGAGTTCATAAAGAAATCTGAGACAAACATCTAAATTGACATGCAGCATGACATTCTGTAACATGTACAAAAGGCTTAAATATACACTTCTTTGTTTGAGAAACCTTGATGAAGGCAATGTCCGCTATGCATGGGTAGTCTGTTGTCCTCTGCCAGCTGTTCTAATATTCCTAAATGGATCTGCCATGGAAATAAAGACAGCTTTTTATTTTTAAATACAAAGTGTAAGAGTGCCTTGGGGTTAAGTGAACTTTTAGCACCGGTGATTCAGCCTTGTTACCAAAGAGTACCTTGATGACTCTCCATCATCTGAGCATGCGGAACATGAGTTTCTTTTTTTTTTAATATTTGAAGAGCCCTGTATGAGATTGTGTTTGTTTACTAGTCAGTAGATTAACCTGATGTTCTGTAATGGTTGTAAAAGTCCAACAATAATTCAGCTAGCTTTTTTACATGGTCTACATCCATGTCGCCTTTGAACGATAACTGTGCCAACTGGGATTGACTTTTTCACATTCTGCCTGTGTGTTTTTGTCCATGCAGTGATCCATATATGATCCTATCTGGTGGTTTATCGTATGACACGGTTGGTCGGCGGCCATGTTTGACAGTAATGCATGGAAAGAGCACCGCAGTGCTGGAGATGGACTATCCCATCGTAGACTTCCTCACACTCTGTGAAACGCCATATCCTAATGGTACGTTCTGTTATTGTAACAAATACTGCTCACATGTGTCCTATGCCCCCCCCCCTCCCCCCTCATTTTGCTCTTTTTTTGTTCTTATTTAAATCTCATCTCTTGCATTTGCTTAGAGTTGAGTTTTCCAAAAGCTTTGTAATTCTAATACCTAATACCCCATTAGGTAGTTCTTAAGACTATTTGTTTATTAATGAGTATTTCCCAAAAACTGAAGCACTACTTAAGCTCACAATATCAACTAACCCAACATATTCATTACTCCCAAAGTACTTTTTGAAGTGGATTTTACTTGCAGTGTAGCACCCAGAAACCAGACTGAATAATTTGAAGAAGCAACAATTAAAAATACATTTTGTCTTTTCAAGCAGATTATTTATCATAAAACATTGCACACATTATTATTAATATTATTATTGTTGTTGTTGTTGTTGTTGTAAAGGGCATGGTGTGAAATCATATGGAGTATGCTTTCCCTGGTCTGTTGTGCTAAATAGATGAATTATGGCCAGTTAAAACATGTTTAGGTGGTTCTGCTATACAAAAATACAAAACCTATACATAGTTTCATTTGTATCACCTCATCCTCCTTTTTTGTTTTATTGTTTTTAATAAATTGGTGCTTGATTGTAGATTTTTCTTAGTGAATGTGGTTACAAGTGTATATGTATATTTCATAACATCCCTCAGATGGAATCAGAATAAACATATTGCTTTGTGAGTGATTTAGGGTTTGACTTGCCATGTTTTCAAATTTTCAAATCACAAATTCCTTTGAAAAACACCATCTGAACTGTCTTGTTCTCTTCTCACATCCTTTTGTTATGTTGTTAGTTTTTCGTTAGATATTTGCTAAGATTGATCGTTGGTGGAAAACTCACCATTCCACTGTTTGGTTTTTGCATACAAGCCGTCTATATGTAAACACATCTCCACTGGTAATTACATTTTTTTCTTTTTTTGATCCTCCTTTTCTTTGCAGTAGAAAGGCCTTTGATTACTCTAGAACATTGTCGTTCTGCCTCTCAGACCAATTAATCCCTTTGGTGGACATTCAGCAATCGAAAGGACTTTGTGTTCTACCTCTCTCTGAGGACTGCTTTAAATGAACTGTCCGCATAGGGATCTACTGAAGTATTAGCTCTTGGCTTGTCTTTACACACAGCCATTTCAGATACTAGTTGGGGTATAATTTTCTTTGCATACATGCTCTCCATCAAATGTTGAAGTGTTTTTAAGTACCTGCAAGCTTTTTGTTATGTACTGCTATGTGCTTGTGCTGACACAGCTTTGTGTTCAGGTGTCTTACTTTGAATCAAGAAAAGGTTTTGGATACATTTAGTTTGTTTGGTTATCCCTTGGTTATATCTCAAACTGACCAATAATTTGTTAAAACATTAAAAAAGGGCCATGTATGCCCATATATTTGACTATTTGTTATGACTATATAATGTCTATTTGTTGTAACTAAAAATACATTGCTTTGATTGTTCTGCAAGTTCTACTCCCAGTTACTTCTCTCAGCTTGATTCAGAAATGCATTTTATTGAGAGCACAAGCCCTAAGCAGTGCTGTGTATATCTTCTGAGTTCATGTAGCTTCGTAGTTGAGGCGAGAGTGCTGTTGCTAGCAGTGGTTGTGTAACTGGCACAGTATAACACAGTATAACAGCTCCTCTGTCTTTGATTCTGACTCATGTACAAAAACCTGAGAATATATGATGTTCCTTTTTGTCCGCAGTGCTGTTCACATGCTGCAGGGTGTTCTGTGACCTCTTAGATCTACTGTGGCATATATGCCTCAAAGCACCATCTTACATTTTGTTTAATTATTCTCTATCAAGTGTGTGGATAAAGATCTCATTAAGTCAAATTTGAGGGAAAGTTACTGTTGTGGGTCTCTATATTTTTGCATTCATCATGTTTTGCAGTTTTTCATGTAAGAACAACAGAATATTTTTGGAAGTTCACACTCAAGCCTGTAAATAAAGAATATCAACTATATGGACAAAAATATTGGGACACCAGCATGTTACACCTAAAGGAGCTTTTGTGACATCCCATACTAAATTCATAGGCATTAATATGGAATTGGTCTCCCATTTGCACCTCTAACACTCTTCCACTCTTCTGGAGAGGCATTCTATAAGATTTTGGAGTGTGTCTGTGGGACATTTTGCCCATTTATCCAGAAGAGCCTTAGTGAGGTCAGACACTGATGTTGGACAAGGCCTAGCTCGCAATCTTCATTCTATTTCATCCCAAAAGTGTTTTCAATAGGGTTGAGGTCAGGGCCAGTCAGGTTTTTCCACAATAAACCAACCCAACCGTGCCTGTATGGACCTTACTTTGTGCACTGTGGCACAATCATGCTGGAACAGAAAAGATCCTTCTCCAAGTATTAGGATTTCCCTTCACTGGAACTAAGGGACCTAGGCCAACCCCTCACACACAACCCTGTAGCTTTAGCCCTCCTCCACGAAACTTTACAGCTGGCACAAACCCAGTCGCATCCATCAGACTGCCAGATGGCGAAGTGTGATTTGTCACTCCACAAAAAATGCTTGCACTGCTCCAGAGTTCAGTGACGGTGTACTTTACACCATGCAATTTAAGGCTTGCATGCAGCTGCTTGACAATGGAAACACATGCCACAAAGCTCGTGGCCCACAGTTTCTTTACTGATGTTACTTCCAGAGGAGGTTTGGAACGGTTATTGAGTGATCAGAATGTTGGTGACTTTTATGCACTGTGCATCTAAGCAACTTTACATGGTCTGACACTGTTGCTGGGGCTGAGTTGCTGTGGTTCCTAAAAACTTCCACTTTTGTGGCATCCTGTTACAGTACCATGTTGAAATTGAGTGAGCTCTATAGAACCACTTATTATTTCACTAAGGTATGCAAGGCCAGATTCCATGGCTAGGGGCTTGATTTTATACACCTGTGGCAATGAGACTAAATGAAACACCTGAATTCAGTCATTAAGAGGTGTGTCCTAGTACTTTTGTCCAAACTGTAAATATAATTTATCATGTAAGGAATTGTAGAATTTTGTCATTATTCGGGTTAACTTGTTACCTGTTTAATTTAAGCTTATTTAACATAAACAGAAATAGAAATAAATCAAATTTCAGAGATGTGTTTAATTATTTTTTGTATATCATCATTTATAACAAGAAACTGTTACATTGTTCAGCTATATTTTTATACTAAGCCTTCTTTTTGATCGTCCCCTGTAGATGCTTGTCTTTAATGAACAGGCGCCTTAATATATATTAAATACAACCAAACTCTAAATGAAATGCATTCGATTCAGTTAAATGTAAACCTAATCCTAATGTTCACCTCAACCCAAATATAACCCTAAATTTACCTTAATCTTAAATTTAGATAAGATTCTGAGCTTCTGTGCATAATATGTTGGGGACCATCAAAATAAAGTGTGACCTTATTGATTACTTATTTGTTTATTAACTTTTATTATTATAACTATTATTACTATTCTTTTTTAATTAAAATTATATTGTTTGTTGCAGATTTTCAGGAACCTTATGCTGTAGTGGTCCTTCTAGAAAAGGATTTAGTTGTTATCGACCTTGCACAAAATGGGTATGTGTTTGTTTTACTATACATCATCCCATATTTCTGTAGGCCATCAATCTAATCCCATCAGAACAGTGTCATAATCTGGCTGAAGCAGCATCTATATTCTACTGAATCATCACACATGCATGCAGTGCCAATGGCTGTAATCTGTAAAGCCTATCTAAGGTACACCACTTCTGTTGTGAAGCAGGCTTTGATGCAGCTGTGTAACCCTTTTTCTGTAGTTATCCTATCTTTGAGAACCCGTACCCCTTGACGATTCACGAGTCTCCAGTGACGTGTTGTGAATATGTTGCTGATTGTCCCGTGGACCTCATACCTGCACTTTACTCAGTCGGCTCCCGCCAAAAACGTCAGGGCTACAGCAAAAAGGTATGTTTTGTTTTCTGTGCACAGTGTGATATGTCACTGTACAATTGCAGTAAATTATTAACAATAATAACAGTAAAATTACGGCTGTAGTACAGAATTGCTGTGACTCTGCATTGCTGCTACACAGGTAAAGTAACAAGCTGTGTTAGACTAAAATACAACATTTCTACATCTCCATTATTTATACGGTTCCATAGCCAGTAATTTAGTATAAATGTACAGTCCTGTGCATTACTAGAGACCATGCGTTATTTAATTTCAGTCAAAATGATTATTAGATAAAAGATGTTCATCTTCAGCATCAAGAATAAAACAAAAAATATATATTTTAGCCCACAGTTATTCATACCCATGCATTTTGTTCCCTGGACATTACATTTCTATTACAAAAAAACTGCTGATACATTAAAAAAATCACTATACATCAAAATCTGCCATGATTTTTTGACATTTTGCTCATATCTGTACCTACCAATAAAGGAGAAAATTGTACATTCATAACAGTTTCCAGTATTTAGTGTGTCCACCCATGGATTTTCCATTTCAACCATTTCCTGACCATCTTGCAAGTTTTGATATTCTAGTGAAGATGGTGGGTTTTTTTTTCTTTTCTTTTCTCTCAGACCTCCTGTGTTGCTTTGTCTTCAAATGCCTACATTGCAGAAGCTCTCTAACAGCAGATTACAACTACAGCTAAATTGGTTACCAGATAAAAATCTTACAGTTGTAACACATGTTGATCCTGATATTGTAGGCCCTCTTCTTCTCTGCTTCTCTGCTATGAAGTTAGAAGGTTTTTGTCTTGGAAATGTGTGAAAGCAAACACAAGCACATTCACATTCGCAAACACAAGCTCTGTCCTGCCAGAGTTCCACTCGCAAACATACACCATAAAAGCGCTCCGTGTTCCAGGTGTGTGAAAAGGGAATACAGCCGCATGCTTGTATATCTCAGTCCCTGCTGTGCAGGTGCATTGTCCTGAAACTCTGCAGCTCAGACAAACATGTGGCAGCATTTGTGCGCTTGAAAGGAGCCGAGACCTTTCGACCGCCCGCAAAGTTCACTCTTTATGGTGAGATCCGTGTCCCAGCAGGGGGAGCAGATTGACCCACCCCCATACCCCACTGAGAGGCTCCATCACAGCTTAGCCCTGTGCGAGCCCCAGTGCCTTAGTTTGAAACTCTGGGTTTGGCTCTAGAGCTCACTGTCAGCGAGGATTACGCAGTTAAAAAGTGATGTGTTGAATATTCCTGAATCAGATGTATACAGTGCTTCCACATGAATTCAGTAGATTACCACTATCCGGACAATCGTGAATAAAGGTAATTGATGGGCACATTTTAATCAAGTGACTTCAATGTATTGCATGTTTTAGTGTATCCCCATCTCCCCAATATCTCAATAGAGTTGGGTAAAGTGTCTTTAAATGATGACTAAAGTAGAAGCAGCCTGTCCCTTAAAGTAAAATAAAAATAAGAATGTATACCTGAGATACATAGTGTTGTTTTTTGTTTCATTTCATAGATTTTATTCAGCAAATTTTTGTCAACAACAGGTTAAAATGAATGTTTTATACAGCCACATGATTTAGGTAAGATGTGCTGCTGATTAATACTGAAGGAACATCACTGTTTAGTATGCTATGTGTATAATGGGACATTGTGGATATATTTTTTTTATTATTTACTTTTATAAAATAACATTTTATACAATACGACCAGCCATAACCTATAAGTTACTTAATAATGCTGCAGTGAAATCGCTTCAGTTTCTGTTTTTCTGTATAAATAGTGTAAGATTGTTTGTGTACCACTAATTTGTATTATTTGCTATAATTACCTTTTTAACATTACTTTAACATGCACACAGTAGCTGCTCTTCTCTCTCGGTTATGATGCTTTAAATCAGCCATATGGAAAGGTGCAGGAATGTGTTTCCCCACATAGTTTTGGCAGCATGTTCATAAAGAAAGAAAATGGACTCATGTTTCTGCAGAAAACATATATCTTCAGACTTCAGACAGCAAACTGCCTTTTACCTTCCGAAAAGCCACTGCTATCAGGGTGTGAATCATTTTTGTTTCTGGTGCCACCGCCACAGTGGCACTGTTATGAAAACACAGGGTCGGTCATAGATATACAGGGCCTAAAATAACAGGTACCTGATCCACATAAATATGCCTCTAAATTCAACGTCTTTCAGGAGAGGTTTGTTAGATGCAGTTCTTATGACATAATTTTTATTCTAAAATAAAATACTACAACTCAAAAGTGAAAAGAATGAGCAACAGCCAGATCAGTCCAGGTCCTAAATCAACAGAACAGAATGAAACACTATCGAATAACAGAATCGAATAACTAGTAACTGGATGTGAATGGATTATATTGAACTATGCTAGAATAAGGTATTATCAAACCCAAACAGACCCATTTAACATCATCTGCATGTAACTGGGTAAATTTATTATAAATATATTATATATAAATATTAACATGTTGTTGTTTTCTCTTTCCCCTTCTCCCCCAACCAGAACAAGAACATTAAAATATAATGGAGCATACTAATGGTCTCTGTCTCTGCTTTTATTTGTCTGTCATAGGAATGGCCTGTAAGTGGTGGAAACTGGGGCCAGGGCACACAAAGCTACCCTGAAATAATAATTACTGGGTAAGTGTGTGTATGTGTGTGTGTGTGTGTGTGTGTGTTAATTCACATCGTGTTTCCTTCACTCTCTGCTGTCTCTGCTCCTTCTTTTATTGCCATTTTGCTGAAATTGCATTGGGGAAGGCTGAAGGGAAAGTGCGGGGAAAAAGTTGCCGAGTGATATTCTGAAAATGAAAGGAAACAATCCTACAGAGAATAACAGAGGAGATGATGGAGGGAGGAGAATGAGAAAAAAAAAGACAGAGAAGAAGGAGAAGTAAGCATTTCTGAATCACTGCCCATGGGAAGGCAGCAGCCCGCTCTCCCAGAATGCATTGCTGCAATGTTTCAGCGAGCTGGGCAGTGATGGGGTCAGTGCTCTGCCACTTTTGCTCTCAGCAGTTCTACCCCAGTTTTATCTGAGCACAAACTTTCTGCTAGTCGATGCATAGGAAACCTCGCTGTTGCATTTTGGAGCTTTTTTATATAACATAAACATGAACATCAACACTGGCATTCAAAGGGTTGGGCATCCCTGGCCATAATTACAGGGAATAGCAAGTAAAAGATGACCTGATTCCAAAAAAGCATAAAGTTACAGATGAAAGATTTGATCAATATTTTAAACAAGATTAATTTTTGTTTCCATCTTTTGCAGTTTTATAATAACAATAAAAACATTGTGCATGGACAGTACTTAGTTCCTAACACCCCATTTGTCAAGTATCACATCTTGTAAATGCCTTGTGTAGCCAACTAAGACTCTTTTAGTTCTTGTTAGTTTAGACTTGATTAGATGTTCCTTTAAAAAAACGTCTGACGCCGAGTTTTATGGTGAAGATGCAAAGATCTGAGGGTCTTCTGTAGTCAGACGGGAGACCCCTTGTTTCCCCTTTCTTGCATTCTACAGAGCACTTCTCTTGTCTTTCTTTGTCTACCAGACTTCAAATTGACATTCACCATTCCTATTAACTGACATTTTTTAATGACATTGCGAAATAAATCAAAACGGTTACCTGGCTTTGCAATGTGCTATGCAGCTGCTCGGAGGAGCCCATGGCTGCTGATTGTTGGGACAATGTTTGAGGAGAATATTTATAAGGCTTTGGAATTTGTGGCTCCTGGCCTTTCCTAATGATGATTGTGGACATACCTGAGCCCTAACAAGCTAATTAAGATATGAGACCGTGGTAAGAATTATCTGAGAGCTCAAATCTCCTGTAGAGCCCACATTATGACATAGTGTTCCTTTCCTTTACTCCAAAATTGGACAGAACTAAAATGATGAACTTTTAACTTTATGCATTATGAATCTGATGCAATTTTTTTTCTTCTTTTTGAGAACATTTAAAAATAGGGGCTTCTCTGTCTTTCTTCCAGGCATGCTGATGGTTCGGTAAAGTTTTGGGATGCCTCTGCAAGTGAGTGTTTCACCTTTCTCTGTCAGTAATTGTCACTTTTTTGCAGTTCATATGCACTTAAATGGAAAAAGGCCTATTGACTGTTTTTTCTTTTATATATATCTTCAGAGGATGCATTTTGTCTTAAGTATGAATGGGGACATTGTTCAGGCAGCCAGCCTTCATTGTAATCAAATGTACTTATCTATGATTAAAGACCCAACTGGGGACTGCCCTAGTAGTGCCATGTACATCCACTATCCATTTGACTTCATTTCCCAGAATGCTTCTGTTTAACCTTGCTTTACACCTAGGGAAACAGCCTGGCATACGTTTGACCGTAAATGTCATTTAGCCCCATTATAGCTGTAGTCATGACAAACTACAGCTCCCACAAGTCTAGTGCTCCCCATGCTAGTCTTTCTACATTAAGCTCAATATGGAAGATTAATAATGACCTTATAGGCCTGCTAGTTCTGCAAAGGCTACCATCTAAGAAGCAGCTGGCATGTTTGCATAATGGAGAGGATTTATTTAAAAGAGATTTACTCTCCAAATGTACACAGAAATATGAAGACTAATTAGGCAAAAGGCGGTAATCCTGCTAAGACAAAATGGCTCCATTCATCTGAGGCTTTTTATTAGTTTTGCCTGGACAATTGCATATAAATTCTGGATTAATGTCAGACCTTAATCAAATACAGAGCATATACCGATTTATTCTGTCACTCTGGTTGGGTACACTTTTGCCACATTACTTGAGGGAACACAATGTACAGTCCTTTTGAGAAAAGGCCACTTTTTAAAACATTAAGATCACTCATGTCAGGGTTTGGTATGTACATAGTAATTGAACAATCGGTTCGCATAAATGACATGTTGAAAACAGTAGAATGGTCAGACATGTAGAACTGACTTTGACAAGGTCCAAACTGTCAAGGCAGGAAGGCTGATTTGGAGATGTTGTAAAGTGCTCCTGGTCAGCTTTGTTGGGTCACTACAGACAGTGGTCCGAGGAAAGACGAGTCAAAATGTATGGATGTAGTCATAAAGAGCCGCAGCCAACAGAAAAGTTCTGTTGTCTTTTACATCACATTGGGTGGCTGGGTTTGTGGACACCATATACCTGTGGAATGTGCTGGCTTTCATCTGATGTGGACCTCACAAGTGACAGGAGTTAAAGAGCTGCTGTAACTAGGGATGATCCTCTTAATTCTGACTATCGACCGATACCGATCCGATCCGAGCTGTGCTAATCCACGCTAGTAAACAGCAGTAAAATCACTATTTTTATTTTTTCAGTCTGGTTTCTAGGTCTTCCCAAACAGACCTAATGGAATAAAATATTTGTCGTTGCAGAACTACAACAAACTGGGTGATTTTTGACAGTGTGGACAAAAACAGCAGGAAGTAGACCACCTAAGACACTCTTTACCTGCTGCTCTCAATTACAGCGAGTTTTCCTCTTCCTCGAACTTGCTGTTTCACCTTAAATAATGCAGCTGTTATGCTCTGCTGTGGAAATGAACTCAATGGACCTGCGGCACTATTTAAGGTGAAATGCAGAGTTAGTCTAAGAAGTTTAGCTTTTGTTTTGGCTGCTAACTGTTAACATCGCCACACTTATCAGTTCAAATAAAGCCCTGTTTAGTTTTTCCTCACCGGAAGAAGGTCCCAGATGAACTTTGTCTGGGGTAGCTTTTCAAAAAATGGGAAGTTAAGGATCATGCCTATTAATGGTGCCTAGAGGACACCAGATGGCACCCTGCTCGGTTCGGAAGTTGATCAGAACCTTAAAAGCCGATACCCAATTCATTAAAAATGCATGGCTCTGCCCCCAATCCTGAGTCACTGGATTAGATCGGGACATCCCTAGCAGTCACAGCTTGGTTCTAGATATCACGGGGCACCTTCATAGATTTATTTTGATTCATCAGTGTATATGTGCCAAATGACAATATTCAATATTCCTGTTACAGTAGTTGTATACACATGTATACACAGATCTATGTTGACAGGAACTTAATTTCCCATGGTGCTTAGTAATGCTCCAGGTGCTGTACAAACTGAAGACAGCCAAGGTGTTTGAGAAGTCACGCAGTAAGGAGGAGAAGCCAAGTACAGAGATTGTGGATGAGGATCCGTTCGCCATCCAGCTCATGTCATGGTGCCCGGACAGCCGCATGCTGTGTGTAGCCGGAGTGTCCGCCCACGTCATCATCTACAGATTTAGCAAGCAGGAAATCACCACAGAGGTTGTACAGGTAGGACTGCCGTGGGTCGGTTTGTGCGTGTTGCTTTGCGTAGGTGTCTATGAAACTCCCAATAATTATGTGTCTATGTGTGATATTTATAAATTAGGCTTACCTACTGTATGTATAGTGTGGGTGCGAGCAGTCTAACCTGCATGCATAAATGCATCAGGTTTGCAGGGTTTGCGTCACTGGATTTGTTTTTGTGAGAGTGTGCTCATCATCCAATTTGTGATGTTTCTCTCCGCTTGACCTAAAAACTTTAGTTTATGCTTTCTGAAGTGGAATAAGTGCCATCTTTCTCCGTCTCCATCTCTTTCTCGCTCTCTCTCTTTCTGTATCTGCTCACTCTGTATCTCCCTCTCCCACCCTACTTCTCGCTTTCTCTGTCCATCCCTTCCCCTCTCTCTCCGAGCTATTTTAGCCTCCTGACGACAGCCATGACTCACATTGACGATAATAATAATATGCTCCTCCAGTCTTTATTCAAATACGGTGTGTCTTGTATTGAGAGAACGCACTACTTGCTATGTGCGTTTTGTTTGTTTTTCTGATTATCATGATATATTGATTTAAGCATGATGATCATTGTTATTAAAATTATTATTATTGAAACACAGATTATGACTTTTAAAGTACCACACAATATTTAACTATTACTAGGCAACAATGCTTCCTAATCCTGGTCCTGCAGTACCCTAGTCCTGCATATTTTGATGTTCTTCCTGCTCTCACACACCCAAACCAACTAATCAGCTACTCTGCTCATTTTATGAGGCTCTAATAGTGTAACTATTGCTGTTACGTAAGGATAAGAGCCTGTTTTAGATACAGTTTTTGTAGCACTGGACAAAAACGACACAAACCCGTTGTCTGATTGGCTCAGCTTGAACAGCGTGCTCAGTACAGATGTAAGAGCGATGATTGGGTTGAGTGCCGTCAGCTGTTGAATGTTCTCAGCGCAGCTTAATTGGAGCAAATTGAGCCCATTACCACCTCGAGTCCCCCTGCTTCACATATGTGTGCACTCACATACACACACCAATTAGTGTGCCCTAATTTATACATAGTGACACTGGTGGGAATCACTTAACATGATACATTTTGTCCATGAAAATGGAAATTTGTGTAACTGATTTGTTTGTGGAACGTTTTTCAACACCTAAAATATAGATTTGCATGAAGCAGATCTCTTTCTAAGATGGTACAAACTCTCAGACTGACCACGCCTTTTGTGATTGGGTTACAGACGCTCAGTGTCAATCAGATATAATATTGTTTATGTGTATCCTATTTTGTTATTTGATGCTGGATGAGGATTAGGCAAATAAAATCCAAATTAACACAATTCTCCTATTACTAAAGAAGTAGACAGACACACTTGTCAGAAATTCTGCATATTAGCTCTGAGAATAATGTCGCTAACAAGTAATGTAAATTTACCATACTTATCATTTAGAAAAACGGTACAATGTACAGTACTGGGCAGAAGTTGTTACAGTAATTTGTTTCTCCTTGCTGAAATGTCTCTGTACTTTTGTCTATATACACTATACTATTCAGTGAAACCACATATGTGAGTCTATTTGAAACGAATAAACCATCGTGTTAGGCTTGTACTAATATTTATACCAACTTACTCTGCTTATCCTGAAGAGCTACCTTTCTGCAGGGTTTCAACTCCAGCCTAAGTCTAACACACTCCATTCAGCCAATTTAGGACATCTGAAGGCAGTGATTAGCTGAATCAGGAGTGGTGGATTAGGGTTGGATCCAAAGACTGTGATTAGGTAGCTCTCCTGGAGCAGGATTGGCTACTGGATTTGCAGTGGCACATCTGTGCAGTGTATTTTAGGAATATATACATATTTAAAATATATAAATAGTTCATTCAAAATGTGGATTAAAGTATTGTGTGTGTCCTTTTAGTTACTTGAAATCAGATTGCAGTATGAACTGAATGACTTAGAGTCACCAGAAGGGGGCGGATACCAGACACCAGCTCCTCCCACTCCAAGCACCTCCCCTAGCCCACAGACCTCTGGCCCCCAGACACACCATTCAACCAGCAGCAACTCTTCAGATGGCATAAGAGATAATGTGCCCTGCCTGAAGTAAGTTTTTTGTTGTTGTTGTTTTGCAACTCCTGCAGGTATCTACATGTACTTTATATGATACATGTGCAGCATTATACAATTTTCCCCCTTGTAAAAGAGGGAAAGCCAACAAGCTGAATATAGAATACAGTTTAATCTACTGTGTGGTTTGTAAATGTGCTTATCTGCCGGTATATTTAAGTGAGAATTCAGATAACTTCAGATAAGTTCTCAGACTCCCCAGACCTTGTCCCTGCAATCAGCAGCCATGGGCTCCTCTAAGCAGCTGCCTGCTTAACTCTGAAACTTGTTTAAGGTCTCCTCAGTTCACAATATAATTAAGAATTGATGGTGCAAGGTGTTCAACACTTGCACAAATTTGACCTTCATGGAATTTAGTATTTCATAAAAAGAACACCTCTCCAACTGTTAAACACTGGGTGAATCAGTCATGCTTTGGGCCTGTGCTGCAGCCAGTGGCATAGGGAACATTTTACTACTGGAGGAAAGAATGAATTCAGTTAAAAATCTGCTAATTCTGGAAGCAAAAAGTACAGTGGACTACCTCAAGAGGCATTAGCTAAATGTTTTGCAGTCCCATGGCCTAGTCTGAGGATAGACCTTTTGCAAGTAAGAATGGGCAACAATTTGCCAAACAGAAATTGAAAGTCTCTTAGCTGACTTTCAAGCTGTGACACTTGCCAAAGTGTGTTTCTGATCATGCAGGTCAAGTACTGACCACGCAGTGTGCCCAACCATTTGCTTCAGACCCTTATCCTTTTTTGTTCTTTTGAAACTATAAAATATGAAAATTATTGTTCAAAAGCAATCTCGCTAATCTTCACATGTTCTCTTTATAAGAAAGAGAAATTATTTTTAACTTGATGTCTTTTGGAATTCAGGTCATCATTTACTCGCTTAGCTATAAACAAATATAATTAGCTATATACAAATAACAATTATGACAAAGGGTGCCCAGACCTTTGCAGGCCACTGTAAACCCAAGAACAGTTTAACATCAGACTGATTGTCTATGTTAAAATGCCTCTTTATATGCCATTTACACACCCAGATCGCTAATTTATCCAACACAGATCAGTGTAGCTGTTAGACACCGCTGCACTGCTTTCCTCACAGCGTAATTAAAAGAGAAATGGCACTGTGCAAGCACGAGAGAGAAAGAGAGACTTGGGCTGTGTTAGTATTTTTTTAGTCACTTCATAACATTGTGTTTCTAAAATGCAAAATCATGAAACTAGGCAGACTTGAAATGGCAGTCATAATTGCTACCATGAAGTTGCCACCATACTAATGTTAGCTTAATACTACACTTTTGATCTGTCCTAACAGTGTGACCTTTTATGTATGTGCATACAAAATAAATAGCATTTGAAAATTCCACTCAAAACATGGATGTTTTGTGTGTTGAATAGGATTTCTCTTGCATAATATCATGTTAATCATTGCTGTCCCACAAAAACCTTTGTTGCTGTACCACAAAAAATTACTTTTTCACATACTGTGAATATGGCAGTTGTTTTTTACAGGATGTCATGAATGGACCAATAGAAATACTCAAGAATGACTTGGCATAAAATCGTTTTACCTCGAAAAGTTGCCGTTTTGGAGATTTGAAGGTTTTTGGGTGACAATTTTGCATAATGTAATTCATCCTATGAATGAAGCAGAACACATTTCTGATCAATTATAACTGATCCTTGCCCCAAAGGTTATTGACTAGGGTGGTGTTTGCTTTCTTTTCCTCCCCTCACTCTCTCTCTTTCTCTCTCTCTCCCTCCCCTCTTCCTCCCTCTCTTGCTTTTTCTAACTCTCTTGCAGGGTACGCAATAGTCCTCTAAAGCAGTCTCCAGGCTATCAGGTGGAATTGGTGGTGCAGTTGGTGTGGGTCAGTGGAGAGCCTCCCCAGCAGATAAGCAGCCTGGCCATCAACTCCTCATATGGCTTGTGAGTTTCTTACACATGCTTGCATTTTATTTTACAGCAGTCTTCACTGTCAGTCTATTCCATACAGAGACTCTGTTGTATACCTGCTTATACTCTTTCCATGAGTCTTTTCCACAAATAGGCCTGCTCTTTTCAAATCACTGATCTGGAATAACATATCTGGTTTTGGTGATTTGTCTGTTTTCTTGACATCTGACCTGTTTTGGAAATCCAGGCATTTCTCCTGGAGCCAATTTATTACCCGCATGAGTAGCATTTGTTGTGCACATGCATTTAGCTTTTGATGTAGATTCCTATCTGCTGCACTCCAGAGTCCTCCTTTCAAGCAAGAATAGACTATACCATGTCACATTACCTACCTAAATGCAGTACATGCCTAGGAGAATGGAAGCACATAGAAGAGCTGAGGAAAAAAAACATGGCAGCATATTAAACATTTGAACATTATGTTTTACTTCTAGCATTGTTTTTTCCACATTAAGTAATGTATCTTTCTGTTGTTTGTGACATAGGGTGGTGTTCGGCAATACTAATGGCCTGGCAGTGGTAGATTACCTCCAGAAGACTGTTCTGTTGAATTTGGGCACCGTGGAGCTGTATGGATCCAACGACCCATACCAGAGGCAACCCCGCTCACCTCGCAAGAGTAGACAACCTTCTGGAGGTGAGACTCTTGCTTCATCCCTTTACGCTATTAGTAAAAAATAGAGCCCCGCTAAAGTTATACAATAGAAATACATTCATGATATTATTATAGTTATGTTTACATTTTCTAAACAAACTGTGAAAAAGTATAAATGGAGTCCATGACATATCCACATTGCATATATATACGTTGTATATTGATATATTGTATTAAAAAGGCTTTAGGTAATACTGAAATGTAGTATAATGTATAAAGTTGTAGTTGTAGCTTCATTGTTTTTTTGTTGTTTTTTTGTTGGGGGGGGGGGGGGGGGGTTGGAAAGGAACAAGGAACTGGTAAAAATGTGATAAATGGCAAGTGTTACGTGAGAGCATGAGATTAAAGCCAATTGTGTGAGTCTCACGGCACAGCCAGCAGCCTGGTAATGTTACTTCTGTTAGCCTGCCAATGACTTCTCTTCTGAAATTTAGCATCAAGCTAATGGGTTTAATACTACACAGCTCTACAGTCTATACAGCTAAATGCATTTAGCTTACACATGGATTTGGAGCTTGTAACAGCATTGTTACAACATTTAAGTAACATATTTTACATTGTGTGCTGCAGTTTATTGTAAGCATTTTAGCTAGAATAGTACAAGAGTAAGTAAATGTTTTGGCCTGAGATGTTAAAAAAAATTAGTATTCTTATGTAGTATATGTTGACTATGGTCATTCTCAGACAGGAGGACTTCTTATTTAATTTAGCATTGTTGCTACTCCCTCTTGTCTGATATGGCTACATAAACCACTGGCACACAGACTGGAAGAGAGGGTTTCACTTCTGTCTCTTTCCAGATCTCTTTCCACAGGGACTGTGAATTCTCAGGTTTAGATTCAAAGGAAAGCCCCAGTCGACGGGACACTTCTGTCAGTGGATATTAAAAATGAATAATACAAATAATTGTAATTGAACAAATGACAGATAAAGCATAAATTTCTCAATAACGGACGGTGTTTATCAAGTGAGTATGAAGTACAAAAGACAAAACATGGAACTCCTCCCAGCTGGTTGTGTTATTAGTCAAAATTTAATTGCGTCTACTATTACTGTTTGGTTTCAGAAAGTGTCCATCACTGGAAAAGGCTGCATGAACAATATATAGCACATAAACTGGCAACACAGCCAGTAAAAAGCTAAATAATAATATTATCAGAGAAATGAGCATTGTTTTAAAGGAGTTTAAACAAGGTTTACATACATAACACTCGCAACAGGCACTGCAAAAAACAGCTGTGATTAAAAGCTTGACAGCTGACGTTACATGACCTTCCTCAGTGCCACTGTTCAAAATGATAAGATTCTGTGGCCAGAAAAGTTCAGCAAAACATTTTAGCTAAAATTAAGGATGCTATCAAAACAAGATTGACTGAGCCAGATTTTCAGATAGGTTACCATGGAGATGGATGGAGAGCCAAAGGGAATAAAAATAAATACAGTTTTTTTTCTGTTCTTCCATAATGTCAATGACTAAAGTGCCCCCGGCCTGGAAAGGACGTAATTCGACTGAGACAGAACAAGAGGATTTCAATCAATAAATGTTATGATTAAGGGTATGATGTCACAAGCTTGAGTGGAGCTTACGGCGATGAGCAAAAATGAATTTCTGTGCGCTCCCTGATCATTTTGTCTTCCAAAGCTTACTGGAGATAAATACCAGTCTGTACCCCACATGTTGGACATTCAGAGACAGAGATAACTCTGAAATATTCCCTGTAATACACTATACACTGTAAGACTGTTATGGTTTTGTATGAACAACATCTCCAGAATGCTCCACATTGCTATTGTCCTAAGGTGCCATGACAGTATACTTGTCCTATGACTTTCCATATCAAGCAGTCTTATTGTACAATGCAGTAAAGCCAGATATTAAAGATACATCTCTTACTGAGAAGAAATGGTTGTACAGGAGCCAGTGAAACTACCTGAACTCTACAGGACAGAGGTACGCCAGGACCATGTTTAAAATCTGACTTTTTAAGGTATAGTGATGCAGTAGCCCTAAACAGGCAGCTGCAGCATGCTGCAGTAGTGTGTATGGCCAGTGTTGCTATGCTATGGCCTCTGCTGGTGGAAAGCAGAACTACGGCCCAGCTGCCCTGAACGCATTGTGCCTGGTAATGAAACCCTGACTGCTGTGACTCACTGAAAGATTGCCAGTTGGATTTTTCTATTCGAGTGTGTGTGTGTGTGTGTGTGTGTGTGTGTGTGTGTGTGTGTGTTAATCAGTGATGTTTAACAGTGGGCTAGAGTTTAGCAGCTGGGTTCAGAGCTTGTCTCCTCGTCTGCCTCAAAGCCTGGCCATCAATCAGTAGTACTCAGAGTGCACACCACTTCACATCCTTAATAGACTGAACAGCTTACATTTAGACCAGCTGTACAGGGTCAGAACACTATGTACATACGAAGGGGCATGACAAACGGTTATATGCTTTCATAATTTATATCTAATTTTACAAAAAATGTAACCAATGTGGAATGTCAATTACCTAGTTCCCATTCAAGTGAACTCCCCCTATCACAAGCAATGCCCTCAACACTAGGAGGGTGGAGACATGTGTCCTTCAAGCCAGCCATCGCCTCTTTTCGAGCTACTGCCAATTCAGCATCTCTAGGCAGCCAGCACGTTTGGTGGAAGCTCCGATACAACAGCTAACAAACACAAAGTTATGTGAGAAAGTGTAAAAAACCCACCCCTGAGACAGCAAGGCCAATTGTGCTCCGGCTGCTCATGGCGATCCTCGGTTCATAGTGGTGACACTTGAGTCCACTTGACCACTTGGTCTTGCCCAGTGTTTCAATACTTTAGTGATCACGATAAGAGACTGTCAATTAGGGGTAGACAGTCTTCAGCTTAACTTCTTCAACATAACCTCAAACCATCAGCCTTTTTACATTTTATTTATTTATTTATTTTTTTGAATGCCCTTCTCAAAGTCCCAACCTCAAGCGTGTTAACAATATGTGGACTGAGGTTAAACAGTAAAACACGAAAAAAAAATTGAAATTTTTTTTTCTATGAAATATGTATGTTGTATACTCTAAAAGAAAAAAATCGAATAAATGACTGAAAGCCTGATATTGCCATGACATTCATGTCGCAACTGTGTGTGACTCTTTGGCAGTCTTCTCCTTTAAAATAAATGCAACGTAGAAAATGCCGGGAGTAGGGGACATGTGCATGCCACGTCTAAAGGTCACCTCTATAGATATTAAAATTGTCTCTCTGTCTGTTTAGGGCTGTGTGACATCAACGAGGGCTCAGCCACGTCGGAGGACCGCTGCAAATCCCCCACCTCAGGTAATCTGTCCTTCAGTGCATGCCATCAGTCACCGGGCAAGCCTAGACTAGACTTGACTAGACTGGCTAAACTTATACCTTCCTAAGTCTGTTCTTTTTAATATAATGCTTTTTATTGTTTAGTTTTTTTTAGTTAAATCCTTAATTGTTTTTGTTATAATTAATTCATTAATTAATCTAAACCAGTAACATTTTACCCTTTTATGTTAAAGTTCAGATGGCTGTACACAGACTGAGATATGTACTCTATACTGCTTAATTGTACTTAATTCAGGAAACAAGGATGGCGGATGCGTAAATGCTTTAGAATTGTTTCAGTAGTAAGTTTCTTTAGCTAAGTTGCTGAACTAATATAGCCTAACCCAATTTTGACATACATTTTTGCAGTGGTTAAAGTATAAGGCCTCAGAACAGCGATATTTTCCTCATCATCTTATGATATTATATAGGCTGAGTTTATTGGGTTAAAAATTAGGTGACAAGGTCTAAAATCCACATTAATCTTGAAAGACACTGGTGTGCTATAAGTAGTGAAAGTTACCTCTACTTCCAGGCTAAGATGTAGCTTTACACCAGTGTTTCTAATTTCATGCTTTTGTTTTCCTTGTGGTTGGACATGTTGTGGGTTTACAAAACTGCAAACAGTTATTGCAGTATTAAAAATTCAGATAGTACTTTGGGGAAAAGTAGCAGGGGAAATACACAAACCAACAAAGCAACAGTTCATTAGCCACTTTAATTGCATTTTAATTGGATAGCGTGCACTTTTCTCCAGGAAAAGGCATCTTATGTCTTAGTTTACGTGACAGCTAAAGCTTGTAAATGCACTGTACTGTACAGGGCCATTAAATCAGAATTCATTTCCTCACACTTTTAAATGTGGAAGCCCTGAAAGCCTTAAAACGAACAGACTATGAACCTTGTTCAGCAAGGCAGTGTGGACTTTCTGGTTATATTCAGTGTTCTTGTGCTGAAAATGATTCTAACCCATTTCTAGGAAACCCTTTTTTCAGGATAAGCCGTGCTGGTGCGATCACGTCTTCCCCTCAGGCTCCAACATTTTCCAATTTAGTAACTTTTGTACTCTTGTATTCAAAACTACAGTATTTAAATGGGCTGTGCTTGTAAAGTAGAGATTACAAGCATTAGCTGCATAAGAAAAATTAAAAGAAGGAGAAACGCGCCTTTCTCAGTGGCATAGCATTTTGCTCATTTGCTACACTGATGCATGGGATGAAAAACCAAGGTGACTTATGAAGCTGATAAGAAGACAATAAAGAGCATGACATTCACCCTGGGAGTCTGGGGATGACTTAAAATAGAGATAAGATTAGTGCCAAAATGTCAGGACAGAATAACAATGACTTTGCAAAGCAGCTTAACCTTCAGTCAGTGCAAAGACCCATGGCTATTTTCCTAACAAGTGGTCTGATTAGGAAATGATGTGGGAAAAGGTTCCTGTAATCACCTAGCAAACGCACCTGCACATAGCACTCCATCACAGCAGGTGCAAATACAGACTTCTCATTTATTTTTAAGCTAGGCATTTCCACAAAAAGAAAAGGCTAAATAAATGCCTAGGTAGGCGTTGTTGTATGAGTGGGTCTTTTTGGCTGAGCTGCACTGCATCACTGTCTTGTTCTCAGAGAGAGAGAGAGAGAGAGAGAGAGAGAGAGAAAACCTTTTCTAACTGCAGATATGCTTTACTTCCTTTTCCCCCGAAAAGTGTTGATGTCTAACCATCAGCAATTCTACAATGGCGGAGGTAGAGGAGGTAAGATTGGATGGCATTTGTTTTGGAGAGGAATAAGGAGACTCCACCCTTTTGTGTCCAACCACTGTCTTCTCTGTCTTAAAGTTCGAACAAAACAGAGGGAGCTAAAAGATAAAACAAAAAATACTAACACAGCAAGAAAATATTGGCGGATTCTAAAGGAAATGTGTATTGTAATGTCCACTGCATGCTACATGTATGTAGCACGTGTGTAACATGGTGCTTCTGGCTTGAGTTTCCCCATAGCCACTTCACTGGCTGGGTCATAAGACCATCTGTTTGTAATTACAATCTTTAAACCATCTCTTTGTGGACAGCCCTGTATTCTTGTACTTCGTGTTTTTTTAGTGTAGGCGTTAGCAGACCGCTAGCATTGATTTGTTATCTGCAGAGCAAATGCCATAGTATTAAAAATGCATCCAAAAATTGTGAGAGTGCACTTGCACTGAACCTATTTTGAGCCTAGGACTGCTGTTCCGGAGCTTATCCCAACAGATGTGAATTTCAGCCAAACAGACTGAGTTATTTATTTATTTAGTAATTTCTTCCATTTTCGTCTTCTTTTTTTGCTTTAGTTCTCCACTGGACTATAAGATTTTTTATTTAAAATTGTATTTTATTTTGTAGACCTTCTGATTGTCCTCAACGTCCCGTAGTATTTTATTTTAATGAAGACGAGCGGTATGTTCAGGAAGGGGCATAGCTGACCACAGTTTGATTTTCCACAACCACCGTCACTCCCTGGTCTTGTTCTCCTGTTTGGTGCATGCTCATGGCATGGGGTGCCGGGAATGACTGTTGTGTGTCTGATGCCGTTTTACTTTCCCTTCCAGGGCATTGTGAGACCCAGCGTCCACTACCCGGTTGTGTCTGTCCAGCATGCGGCATTTAATTAAGCTCTTGGTTTTGTCTCAGATTCTCTTATTGATTCCCCGTCACAGTGTCACCTCTGTCCGTTTGAAGCGTTTGTGTACCTTCCCTCTCTGGATTTTTTCCGACTCTGTCTTTAGCTATGTTTTCACGTGTTTCCCCCCAAGCATAGAAACTGCATGACTGTTCTGGAAGCTTCTAGAAGGTTTGTAAAGAGGGGTGTTTTCTTTCTTCCAGCAAAGATGTCACGGAAATTAAGCTTGCCAACTGAGCTAAAGCCAGACTTGGGTAAGCTTCGACTTTGTGTTCATATTTCATAGCTTTTTGAACAATGGGGTCCTACATCATCACATGTGTCTGGAGTCTGGAGAATCGTCATTTCAGTCTCATATCAATGAGTCAAAGGCCAGTAGCTCCAGTGGAGTCTTGGAGTTTCTCTGATTTGAGCTGTTAAGTCAGATGAGCGTCTTGATGGTGTTCAAGAAAACAGTGGTCTGAATTAGGTTTTGATAATATTCTATTAAAAACCCCATTAGGAGGAGGTTGGCCATTTACAGATGCTTGGCCATGGTTTGCTAAAGCATACATTCATCACACTTTCTTTTAGTGAGCTTAGATTTTGGGTCAGAACAGCTTGAAAATTCACTTGTGTTTTTTACACTGTATGTTCATAACTCTGAGTACTAAAAGCCCATTAGTAAGGTCAACGTCACTGGTTTCAATTCAGCTGTTTAAGTTTTTAAAATGTAGGTTTACTAAAGGAAATCTAGTTTTCGTTGCATGAAGGGCATGCATTCATTTTACAAAATCTGTTATTCAAAATGCCCTCTCCACAAACACTCAAATAATTAAAAGGTACAATCAAAACACTGACTACCAGAAATCACATCTCTACCAGAGAAATCAAATCCAGTTCTAGTCCGCTACCCTCATTTTTTTTTACTGTTCTGTATGTGCTGTGCTTTCTGCCCCTTGCACTCTGTCGCCTCTGAGGCCAGTTGTGTGATTCAATTATCGTACTGGGTTGGTGTATGGAGACCCACCCTTGCACAGAGCTCATCTTTTTGTTTTACCATATTGGATTTTATATTGGATTTTCTACTGCATTACATTATTCCACATGTTCTGCATGTGGCTGGAGAATTGGCACAAGGAAGAATTACAAAGCATGCTACGTATTACATAGGTTCCAATAAAGGTCTGCAATATTGAATGTGAATTGAATTGAAATTAAATTGACCTCAGGCCTCCTGGGAATCCTATAAAAATGATGATTGTTTCGTAACCCAGGGCTTTATACACCGATAGACGTTTTATATGCCAATTATGTCACCCATTGTGCCAGCAGAAAGAGGTCCTAAACTAATTGAAGGGCTGCAGGGATTTCTTGTAACACTTTTTTCAGTGCAGTGTCTGCAAAGCTACTTCTTCTGCAGTTTTAATCAAAGGAGATATAAGTGCACAAGGTTTGGGACAGGATTTTCCAAATGTGTCCAGTAACATTTTCGTCATGTGGCCATTCAGTGCATTTGCCTTTCCAAGAAGGAAACACATCTTCAGTTGTGTCTGTGGTGTCATTGTATCATGATCTAAACATTTTCACGACAGGAGGATGCCATTTATTTAATTTTTTCTTTTCAGCATTTCCAAAGGGCATTACCATTCAGTTTCCCACATATAACCGGCCAAACAAAGCAACACTAATCACCCTTCACCCATGTACCGTTCTTACAGTGTATGTGTAGCATCGTCTGTTTGCGGAGAGGGTGCTTTACTTCTGTTTGTTTTTTCTCTACTGTCCTACTCTCTGTATGTCCTCCGCGGGCTGCCGTACCCCTAGACAACAGGGACAACTCCTTCAGCCGCTCACGGAGTTCCAGTGTGACCAGCATCGATAAAGAAGCACGGGAGGCCATCACATCATTCTATTTCTGTGAGACATATACGCGCAAGACGGACAACACACTCACCCCAGCACTGTGGGTGGGCACTTCTTTGGGCACTGTCCTCTCCATCTCCCTAAACATGCCCCCTGCTGGAGAGCAGAGGCTACTGCAGCCAGTCATTGTCTCACCCAGTGGTAAGTCATCCTAGGAACAGATGCCTTTCATGCACTTTTCTCCTTTCAGGTGTTTGTTCCCACCCACATAGTTTTGAGAAGAAAACTGACTATTCATTATTATGACCAAGGAAGACACACTAATGAACATGCTAATAAAATAAAGTAAAAAGTATGTGCAAATTATTAGTAAATAGCTGTTAGTAAAGATGGGCCGTGATTAAGCACCACTTAAAAAAATGGTGCCTTTGTTTTTCATGCTAATTTCTTCCCCATGTCTGTACAGGTACTCTTATCAGACTAAAAGGCAGCATCATCCGAATGGCCTTTCTGGATGCCACAGGGTCCCTCCTGCCTCCAGCCTCTGAGCTGTGGTATGAACCCAATGCCCCGGCCAATGGAGAGGAGAGAGAGCGAGTGAGGAAGAGGCGTCCAGTGTCGGTCTCGCCGTCCACCTCACAGGAACTGAACGAGCACCAGTACGCCGTGGTATGCTCAGAGAAACAGGCCAAAGTGATCACCCTGCCCTCGCAAAACTGCATCTTCAAGCACAACATCACTGAGACGTCCTTCGTGCTGCGAGCCGACGTGGTGCAGGCAGGGACCGGCATCTGCTTGGCCTGCTTTTGTGCAAACGGACACATCATGACCCTCAGGTGGGTAGCACTAATCTTCACTATAGGTTTGACCCTTGCTATAAGCCTAAAAACTCTTGTTGCTTTGCTGTGCATTTTTTTATTGCATTTTGTAAATTAATTGCAAAAACTTGAGGAATAGTTGTTTCTTTCTGTACAGATCGTAAATAAATCTGTATCTTTATCATATAATCTGTACTAGGATGTATTGACTCAATGAAGTAGTATGAAATAACATATGCCTTTGTTGTTGCTGGTATTGGCTATGACTTCTAAATGGTTAAAGGAGATATATATATATATACTTCTCATTGAATAGTCCATTAGCGAGACTGTGAAATGCTTCTACAGGCTGTTCATCACTTTGAGCAAGTGCCCCGCTCCTCACTCGAACAAACACACCTACTCAGCCAACTCTCTGCTGTGTTAAAGACAGTCAGGACAGTGCAGAACTTGAATTTGTTTTCTTTAGGTCTTTGTGTCTTTAAGCGGGACCATATTGTGAAATTTAAGTGAGATAACTGGCTCCATTAAAAATCAGGCACAAATTTAGATTCTGGAAAGCTGCTATATTAATGCCCAAAATGCAAACATAACAAGCCAAAGCCTTATTACCAGGCTAGGAGAAATGAGCTTTATCTTAGTGAGGCTAACACATAAACAATGCCTGCTTTGAAAGCAAATTATAAGGTTTATGTTGTATTTTTGTTTTTAATTGGAATATAATGTAACTAGTATTACTAGCCCAATGGTACCCCCCCCCCAAATTTGGTACATTTCTGTGTAACAACATATTCATAATTTAGTGCCTATATGTGATTTTTAATATTACTATGCTTAAGAAAATGAGTGGTTTGTCTACACTACTCTCTACAACTACCATCATAGAGCTCCTCACCACCACACAGAAAAAGTGCTGTCAGTCATTCGTGAAATGCATCTTTCTTCATGGACTTTCTGTCAGGAGTTTATTTAGCCTGTTCCATGGTGTTTTTGAAGACAGTTCTGATGATTAAACGGAAAACTGTGTTGCCCTCAGAAGTTCGAAAGATCCAGCTGCAGTGCTATGTCTAGGGGATTGCTCTGGCAATGTGAAGGATTGCTGGCGGCCAGATGTTGATGGAGCATGTGTGCTCATATTCTGAATCCACCTATTTTTGGTCTGGAACGTTGTCCTCTCATCCTATTGTTTGGGAAAGTCAGTGCCGGCGGGGCTGTCGCCAGGGTAACACAGATGGGAGGAGACACGGTGTGGCACGCAGATTAGCGCTGTCTGGACCTTGTCTGTCTGTCTGCCTGCTGATCTCTTGCCGTCTCATAAATCTTTAGCAAGGACAGCAAGGAGCAGGCCAACATCTGCGTGTCGCTCTCTGTCTGTGACACAGCGAAGGACAAAGCTATCCATTCAATCAAATGTCAGGACACTTGTGATAGCAGGGGTTCTTTTAACATCACAGGTTCTGTTAAGTAATTGTACATATTTTGAGGGGAGGATGGCAATAGCTGAGCACTTTGTTATATCTTCCCTTCACATGCTTGAGTGATTTTCAGTGTCCTGGCCACTAGAGGAGTGCTCTACGATAATGGAGGTCAAACATTTAATGAGAACAAAAGTTCTGAGTCATCCATCCACCAGCAGGTCTCCAGAACGTAATGGGACAGATGTATAAAACGCAACACCAAATTTACTGACGTTAAAAGCAAACAGCATTGCAGCAACACAGTTACTCATGTATAAAGGAGAATGACTGGCCTGTTTTACCCCTTGTGTAGTGATGCTGAACACTGTTGTACACAAATAAAAAACACATTTGAGCCTGTGGATGGAATTATTTCACTGTCAAATAAATAAAAAAATATATATTTGATACCATGTGAAAATTGGATGTTAATATATTAAACATTTACATATTTTCTCATTTGAGGTGTTTTTAATTTGTGGTTGCATTTAACCTAACAGTACGTCTGATTCTTTTATTAGAATCCATAGCTGTTTTTTTAGTTCACGTTGGCACCCAAACAGGCATTATAATTAATATGCTTAAGCTCATTAAGATTTTTGATTGGTGTTTGTCATGGTCATCTGTAAAAATACTGTGGCGATAAAGAGACAGTAGTGCTTCGAGGACCCATACTGAGACTTTTATGAAAAAATGACTTAAAATAGGACCCCTCTACACATTTTGCGGTGTGTTCTATGAATCTGGTCCACTGTGTGCCTCACATTAACCTCAACTTAAACACATGGAGGTTCTGTCTGAGCTGCAGTCAAAGAAGATAATTAAGTGTGAGCCTAAGGAATGTTAGCTGTTGTATTTCTAATCCTAGAGTGCATTCCCTCTGTTCTGTACCTACAGTTTACCTGGGTTGAGACCGTTACTGGATGTCAACTATCTGCCACTGACAGACATGAGGATAGCCAGAACCTTCTGCTTCACTAATCTAGGCCAGGCCATGTACCTGACCTCCCCCACTGAGATCCAGAGGATAACCTACAGCCAGGATGTCTGCGAGAACCTGCAGGTCAGCAAAAACAACACTTCCCACTGTGGTTTGGTGTGTAATATGTGTAAGACATTGCACGCTAGACTGACTTGACTGAGGAAGAATCTGTTTTAAAATACATAAGTCATGTCAAAGGATTAGAAGACAGTTTTTTTCCTTACCTTATACGCAGTACAATACTTAGGAAAGTGAAGCTAGAGAGTGGCATTATTAGGCAAATGCCTGTTACCACGCCAGGTTGTTAGGTGACCTCAAGCAAACTTTCTTGTTTGATTTCTGACACGATGTGATTTACTGTTATCATCAAAAAATAGATGTTTTTAGCTATGCAGTTGCTGTTTTATGAGCTAAAATTGCACTGTTCTTCTGAACAGATCACGGATATCGTTATGAACTGCATGTTTCACCACAATAGCATACAATTTGTCCTGGTTATTCAGGACACCACTGGATCTTTCTTGTCCATTGCAGCATCTCAGAACTTGTCCATTCTCAGAAAAATGTAAATATTGGATTTGTGACATATTGTATATGTTGAAAATGTCCATGTACATTATGGTTTTATAATATTTTTGCCCTATCACCCACCCTAAGTGAGACCTGAGTCATGGCTTCAAGATTTAAATATTCAACGAATTGAATAAAAAGGTCCAAAATGTCCAGTAGTTGAAAGGCTACCACTGCAGCAGTTCCTGCTATGTTTCAGGCCAGTTAATAATTAGTAACATTGTCACACATGACAGCTACCAGCAGGATATCACTGGTGTAGGTGGTTTTATGAAAAAATCATACTCAAAGAAATGTCAGAATGTACCTTTTTGGATAACCTAGCATACTTAGTATAGCATACTTATTTTCTTTGCATCTTAAAGCATTAAATTTTTGAATGGGTTATACTACTATACCAACAAATTAAAAATTCACAATGAATGAGATTGTAAAATCCCATTACATATCAGCTAACATCAGATAACAAACATGCCTTGGTTGATCATTTACATTGGGAGGTCCGGGAGAAATTGTGTAAATGTGACTTTTCATTGAACTTTCATGATATTTGTGTCACTCTCAGGAGATGCTTGGTGAGCTGTTCACTCCAGTGGAAACGCCAGAGGCTCCAAATAGGGGGTTCTTCAAAGGCCTTTTTGGAGGAGGGGCTCAGTCGCTGGACAGAGAAGAACTCTGTGAGAATAATACCTTGTTTTCCCTTTCCTGCACATGACACTTAAAAATCAAATCCTAGGACTCAGGGTGACTTTAAAGTGTGGATGTGTGCATGTGTGTGTCCCTGAAAGAAAAAGACCGCACAGGCATTTTGGCTGAGTTTATCAGCGCTAAACATTGGGAGGAATGTCTGTCCAAGTCCAGTCTTACTTTGTCTAACAATCAGCCCTGTTCTTCAGCTGTGGCCCTCACAGGCATCTTCACTGTGTGTGGTCTGCTCTGTACACAAGGACCTCTTTTATTCTGTAATACTGCAAAAGTCTTTGAAAAGAACAGCTCCAATTATTTTGTTGTTGTTGTCTTTTTACCAAATAGTGACGTACCTGGTACATTGCATGTTGTAGTAATTATCATTGACTGGATTTGTGTAATGAGGTTTGTTACTGATTAGAAGGTCTCTCACTAAAGCCTAAATAAAGTTATATCACACCAAAAGTTTCATTTATCCTAAAACAGCAGCAACATACAGAAAAGAGAAGATGGCAATATGATCCATATTTATAACATTACATATACAAACTATGAAAAACAGATCAGCACAAGACAGTAAACGAAGAAGCAGTGGCACACAGCAAATGTACAGTCCTGTAAAAGTGAATAATCTATCACAGCATTTCATTGCACTGGTATGTTCCATACTTTCTGACTTCTGCTCCATGCGACTTTCAGTACTTGTAGGCTTCTAAAACATGGATGCCCATAGAGGACCTACCACAGCTTGCCAAGTACCACAGCTTGCCATGGCACACACTACCACACTAAAAAGCACAATTACTGTTTCCTGTGTTTACATTTTGCCCGTGACTTCAGATATGTTCACATCTGCTCCTTCTGACAAGGTAGATCTCGTCTGATTTTTTTCGACTGGGAGTTCGACAATTCCATTGCACGTTTTAACAAGTAAAGTTTATATATATCGTAGTTCAGAGTACAGTGGAACATGTCGGATCTGCCATGTTTCCAGTCCTGTTCAGTGTAATTTTGGGAGTTCCTTGCCTAAACATACCTACTACACATGGTATGTTTGTGATGTTGTTGAGTTCACTTGAGCAGAGAAGTGTTGGATTCTGATCATCCAAGACCAGAATTAGACAGACCTGCCTTCATGTGGCTCATGTGGGTATCACTGTCAAATCAGCTTAGTTTAAAACATCCGCTTCTCTGTCTCTTCTCAGTTGGGGAGTCTGGCGCGGGGAAGGCATCGCGGAGCCTCGCCCAGCACATTCCTGGCCCCGGAGGCATTGAGGGCATGAAAGGGGCAGCATCGGGCATTGTGGGTGACCTGGCTCGAGCACGGATAGCGCTGGATGAAAGGGGGCAGAAACTGAGCGAGGTGGAGGAGAGGACAGCAGCTATGATGGCTAGCGCTGACTCATTCTCCAAACATGCCCATGAGGTACGAATCTAATCTTAATGGACTTTACGCAGCCAGTGCATGATAATGGATTAATAATAATAATATTAATGGATTAATAAAGCTCTTATCTTTAGTTGAAGAGCTTTATTTATCAATTAGCTCTGTTCTCATTTTTACAAGACCTCAAACTCCAGGGTAGTCGATGAGCTGAGACTTGTTTTTTTTTTTCTTTCAGCATTTAACAACCAGTGCAGCTAATAAATGAAGCAAGGTTATACAGTACCTGTGTGTACTGTTGGCAAACAGCATGCTTAAATAATCACACACTTGCTTCTAACTTCAAGTTGTTAAAATATCACAGATAAATGTGTTCATTATCCGCTGAGAGGTGTAAAGTATAGGCAAAAGTAGCAGGAGTCTCTCAGTCTATCATAGCGTAAAACTCACTTGGCTGTACACAGTGACAGTGGTGTTCCAGCAGCTTCCAGTTCATGGCAGGCCTCTGAATCTACCATCATCATTCTCAGATTTGCACTGAGCTTTCTCCTCCTACTGTGTCTTAACTAAAACAATGAGAGCTTATGTGGGCACAGATAAGCTACCAACTGTAGTCCATCGTGATTACTAACTGGGAGTTGTAAATCCTTGGCAAAAATATATTTTGGAACTTCAGCACCACTGAATTATTAATCTAAGTGTGAAAATGTGTATTCTTGACCCTGCGTTGAAATAACGTTACACTTTTGCACCAAATTCTTGTTTTTCTATACCAAATGTGTGCAGTACATTCTGACATAAAAAAATAATATCAAAGCCCAGTACTAACATGTGCTTATGTAAACTTCCGACCACAACCGTACAGATATACATGGCACAAGGTGCGTAAATGTGTCTTTTCTCTCTGTTTTGTAGATGATGCTGAAGTGTAAGGACAAGAAATGGTACCAGTTCTAATCTGCGGACTAGCACAGAGCCTAAAGGGACTCAGCCACCTTCCTACAGAGCATCATCCTCCCCTCATCTGCTCCCCCCGTCCTTCAACCATCTCTTCTCTGCTGGAACAGTGGGATCCCTCGTTCTTTCTTGGCACAATGTTGAAAACTGTGTTGACCTCAGTCCCACTGCAGGAACTGCAGGGGGAAAGATGTGTGAAAGATGGACCGCATCTCAAAAAAGATACAATACAACCACTACGACAGTGTCTGCCTTTTTTGTTGTTTTTGTTGGTTTATTATCATCCCCCCACTTCCTGTGGCGAATCGTCTCATCTCGAGGGCCCTGCAGTTCCATTTCCTCCTATTCATTCTGTCGTTTCTGCGTTCGCCTCCGTCCTTCCCACGAGGAAAACCAGTAACATGTGGGGGTGGGTGGGGTGGGGTGTGGGGGGCTGATACAAACAGAACCAAAATAATGAATAAAAAATTAAATACAAAAGAACACTGTAAAAAAAAAAAAAAAAAAAAATCGAACCGGAAATGAGCGTGGGAAAAGAGCATACATATACATTGCTCTATATAAATCTCTATATAAAACTACTTAACTGATCGAAGTCGTATTCACTCTTGACTGTCACATGTACATCAGGAGGATAGCTCACACCTAGAGCAAAGTGGGCAGAGCGTTTGAAAAGCACCTGTTTACAGAAAGTGATGTCACTGTAATGGAGGAGACGGCCTGGTTGACGGAACCCAAGATTCGCTCTCCTTCCCTTTTGTCAAGACTCCTCATAGTTCAGCTTCATATTTTTGCATATTACACCCGCACTGTTCCTCTGTTTGTTTGTGGCCCAGTAGGTCCGTCCCCCACTCTCCTGTTTGTTTATTTATTTATTAATTATTTATTAACTCCTCTTTTATTTTTTTATTTAACGAGAAACAAACCCAAACTTTAATGTTTAATATCTATTGTAAATGTTTAATTGAATATTGAAAGCTTTTTTGAACGATATTTTGATTCACATTTGGGAATTGTTTATTGTTAATATCAGTACAATAATACTTTACATTAAAGTACCATCTCCAAAGGGTTTATAATTAGTTGACAGATAATATAGATATAAATAATTATAAAGAGTAATACAGATCCATGGAAATTGTGCATTGACTACTTATAAACCTAGTTTAAGAAAGAAAAAAACGATTAATAAAAGGAAAAGAAAAGAAAAAAAAAGCTTTTTAGATGGTATTTTCATGTGATTAGCTGTCCAGACATCCAGTGTTGACTTCCAGTGTAACCACCCATAAACTTCAATGCAGAAAAGGGCTGGTTTGGTTATAGATATGGGGGAATCTCGATATGTGAAAGTTACGGCACCACGAGACTGGAAATTATTCATCTAGTATTAGGGACGGCAGCTCTAGTACACATCTAACACAATCTCAACTCTGCTCTGGGAGTGAATAGTTAATGTGAAGGGATTTTTGTTGATGCTTTTCGGCAACTTCGTGCCACGTGCCCAGTCTACTCTGGCTGGGCTTGTTTTTTTATTTTTGTTTACGCATCGTAGTTTCAGAAGGTTGCACTTTGCTCTGCATATCTTATGTACAAGTGCTGGCTTTTTTGTTTGAGGCATAAGGAGCACTTAAGGCAGGCACATAGTTGCGGGGGGTGGGGGGGCCTATGTTGTAGGTCTGAGTATTCAGGAACGCTTCTATGTTTGGTCCTGTTCGTCCATCAGGTCTGGCCTTCGGAGTCCACTGACCTTCAAGTGACGTCTGGATATCGTGTTTGTGTGGCCGTCTACAAATGAAATTTGGTGTACACTCCTTAGCAGGCGGACTTTGCTTGAAGATCCGTGTTTGCCTCCGGGATCCGCTGTCTGCTTACTGTTGGAAGGTTAACTGGGCCTTACACCAGTGACACATGGGTAATGTAGTCTGTGAATCTTCCCGATTGGACTCACAGTCCACAGCTTAAGGTCACTTTGGGATGGAATCTTCATCTTGTTATTAAAGCCATACCAGCTGTTGAAATTTTGTTCGAGCCAGTGCGTGCACAGTTATTGTGGACAATTGTATATTTAAGTATGGAAGAATTAACAAAAAAAAAAAAGAAATCACAGCAATCTCTTCAAAATACACTGCTCCGTTTTTTTTTCATGATACTGTACCTTCAGTGTGATTATACAAATATGTTTGATCCAATTTATAGTGTGCAAGAAAAATGCTGCTATATATGTTTGTGCATAAGGAGACTCATTCGTCTGTCCGGATACTTATTTTGATCTCTCTCTCTCTCTCTCTCTCTCTCTCTCTCTCTCTTCCTTTTCCCTCTCACTTTCTTTCACTCGCCTCTCTCTCTCTCTCTCTCTCTCTCGCCCCTCTGCCCAAGCGTTTTTTTGCCATTCTGTAAATAAACTAGTGTGACAATCTGGGACCATAACACAAAGAGCGGGAGCGGATGAATCAGTGCAGAGACAGTTGCCATATCTTTTCAGACGCCAAAGATTTATTTTCATTGAGTTGTGTAGTTCACTGTTACGCCTACCTGTGCCCGACCTCTCTGGAGTTCATCCGTTCTACTCTGAGGTCTCGCCCCTGACCTTCTTGGCCTTGCGCCAATGAGACCAAGCCTTTTGTGTTTTGATCCAATTCTTTTTAAAAAGAAACGGAAACAGATGAATTAAAGCCAACTTGTTTCAGACTATTAATGGTTGTAGGTGTTCGATGCTGTGTGTTAGTTTTGAAAACGCTGTTTATTTCCGTCCCTCTTCATTTGCCATTCCTTATCAATGGATTCAAGCTGTTTTATGTGCCAGTTTCCCCCCTTCTGTCGATTGAATCATTGTGTGTGTGTGTGTGTGTATGTGTGCTTGTATGTGTGTGTGCCCTGGAATAGAATGGGACTGTGAGTTGACTGAGACTTGGTGGACTGTAACACATCGTCGGTCTTGTTATCGAGCACATTTCTGTCTTCATCTAGTATTTTTTAAGCTTCCGAACTGTCTGCATTAATGGAATGGTGAAGATGGCCATGGGTTTTGAATGAGAGCGTATATAAGAGTGTGTGTGCGCTGACCGTGTAATGCTGTGCATGTCTATAGACAGAGAGTCTGGAGCCGAGGACTTCAGAGCGTGCCAAGAGGTTTTAGCACAAACAAACCAAACCCAGCGAAAGGCTGGTGTGACTTGACTGTGAAGGATGGATAACGTTTGTGCGGAATCTGCTACGTTGACTTAAAGATTTGGAAGTTATTATGGGAAAACCTGGATGTCCTTGACCCCCCCCCACTATCATTGTCAATCAATAATATGATCTGTGTGTATGAGTAAGTGTTTCAATAATTACAAGTACAGTGTTCGAGCCACTCTCAGGCTGTGTATCCTCTTAAGCCAGTTTTCAGGTCGCACCTCCGGTTTGCTTCATTTCTGATTCATAACGATTTAGTATGCACTGTCAGTGTGGATGTCGGTTGTTAGCCCTTTGTAATCTTCCAAGAAAAAAAAAAATACTTGAGGAAAATAAGATGTCTGATATTTTTTCCCGTCTCTTGTCCTGAATTTTGATTCCTTTTGTTTTCCTTTTTTGTTTTTTTAAAAGAAAAAGAAACTGTTTATCTTGTCTTTCGGTGAACTGTCAATAATGTCACCAATTCAGAACATTGTATCTTGAACTAGTATACTTCTGAAGATCTCTTTCATCCTCCATCTTCTGTCCTCCAAATAGCGGTTATCAGTGGGTTGCAGTATTTTTTTCTCATTGTAGCCAATTTTCTTGTACAGTTTTATGCAAATTTCACATGGATGTTTATGAATATCTGCTGCCACAAATGATTTAGAATTTCTGTAGATAGAAATTACTGTGCAATGGGAAATAAAAATGATTTAAAAACAGCACTGGTGTGGATTCTGTTGCAGCTAAAATGAAAATGCATCAATAATAAATTGTGGTTGCCAAGAGTAATTTCAAGTAAGCTGGAGTTCGCCTGATTTAGTCAGTTGGTATCAGTCCTCAAACAACTGATCAGGTGTGCTCCTGCTTTTTTGAAAGGAACACGCTTTTCAAACTATTGGATTCTCCTGCTTTAGACTATAAATCAGTGAAATGCTTCACTAAATCATCAGTGAAATGCTCAAACTAAACCTCAGACCTTGACATCAATATATAACTGGCAACCATCAGCTGAATCAAATTTCCAAGCTTTCTTAATTCTTGTACTAAGATTCAGCAAGGGTACCAGAAGCAATCGATGCCCACAAGGCTGTGAGATGCTACAGCACGGACTGTTAATTAAGAGATGGCTATTCAGGGGAACTGTGGGGGGTCAGGACAAGATCTGGAGGACTAGCACAACAGCCGTGTGCTGGTAAGTAAAATGAATATAGATTCCACAAAAACACCAGCAAATCTTTAATGCAAACTTCAAGACATCTGTTGAAAGGCTGAAGCTGAAAAAGGTGATCAGCTTCTACAAAAGGATAATGATCCAAAACATACTTCAAAATCGTCCATGCACTCGATGCACAAAATCAAGTGAAGCTTTTAAAATGGCCCTCACAGACCCCTGACCTAAAAAGCATGGATGGATAGACCTCAAACAAGCTATGCATGTAAGAACTACAAGAACTGAACACTGAAAGTGTTTACAAGCTGTGTCCCTGTTCCTGTACTGACTCTGTAAGGTGCCCGCACTTGTGTACATGTGCATGTTAGGAAGAATTGAGTAACTGTGCATCAATGTTGCTAAAATGTTTTTGATTACTCACAGAATTTGTATTTACCACTCAAAAAAGTGGTGTCCAAACTTTTGCAAGAGTTTTTATCCAACATCTAAGTAAATTAGGCTCACTGATTGAATGTTGAATGCTATAATAATAATAATAATAATAATAATAGCTAAAATGGACATTGTTGCTAGCTGCTAGCTATTTGCTAAGTTCTTGCTATGTATATATCCTGGATGGTTGCTATGGTGTTAGTAGGTGGTTGCTATAGTATCCCAGGCAGTTGCTGTGGTGTCGCTAAGTGTATGCTGTGGTGTTGCGAGGTGGTTACTATGGTATATCAGGTGGTTGGTTTGAAGTTGCTGGCAGTAGTTGCTGGGTGTATGCTATGGTGTCCCAGTTGGTTGCTGCGGTGTTCCTAAGTGGAATGCTATCATAGTTGCTATCATAAGTGTTATCAGTCAGTTATTATAATATCCCAGGTGGTTGCTATGGTGTTGACACTAAATGAGTGTCACAATGTGGCAGGGTGGTCACTGTACTATGGTATTTCAGGCAATTTTGCATGAAGTTGCTTAGCAGACGCAAGCTTGTTGCTAGGTGGTTCTTAGACAGTTGCTATGGTATCCCAGGTGGTTTCTTTGGTGTTTCAGGTGGTTGCTCAGGTGTTGCCGAGTGTATTTATATAATTATATTTGAAGGGTGCCAAAATCTTTGCACCTTCTTTATTCCAATGGGGGGAACAAGAAAACTGTGTGTCCAATCAAAAATATGTATACAAGCCCACATCACAGTCGGACCAACAATCTGAGGTTGGAACAGTGTCGTAAATCCTATAGCAATTTATTGTGATATAATATTATAATATAATGAATGTTTTGCCATACACAAACATTATTATAATTATAATACACATATGATCATTGTAACTGATGATTCAGATTGACACCAACTGTTTTAGAGCTTATTACAATGGAGTTAACCCTTCAGATAAATGTACTCATGGTGTAATTTTCAGTTTATTACCATATTTGAATGTTGCACTTTACCTTCCATTTCTCTGACTTTGGCTAACAGCAAATTTGATAAAAGATCATTTGAGGGAGATGCCCTTCCCCTGTCTGATCCTCCACCCCTATCCAAATATCACTGAGAGGGCCTGGTGTCAGCTGCGTCACTTCACCCCGTTTGCCTTTTACTGCCATTCAGCAGCTCCGCAACACGTGCGCCTCCTGTCGCGTGAAGTCGATTATGACGTTGCTCTCCACTCCTGCTCGCTCACTCGCGTTCCGTAGCGCGCGCAGCTCTCATTGACCGGAGCGAGGAGACGAGCAGTGAGCTGAGCAAGGTGTAGCGCTGACGGTGCCCACCAGGGGGGCGCGGTAAGCAAAGGAATGCGATGTGATATTCAATACCTGCACATTCAATCTGTGAAGCTGGAGAGGAACACACACACACACACACACATTGTTGTATCTTTCCTGTTATAGCTACATGTCTCAGA